>NC_056737.1:1426683419-1426758419 GCF_019279795.1 Protopterus annectens
CTGTGATGAGGTTTAGAGCCCTGGAGCATGTGGCTTGAGGGGATATGGTTTTCTTTAGATGGAGCATATCCATCAATTCTGGGTTGGACATGGCCTTGTATGTCAGGCAGAGATCACCTCTGAGTAGGTGGTATGCAACTGGGTACAGCTGGAGTTTCTTCATCAAGCTGCATAGGGCATCTGTTTGAGGCCAGTGGTCCTCTTGGTGAGGTGCTTCTGTGTTCTTTCCAGCTGTTGCAGGTGTCTTGTAAGGTACATCACAAATGGGGCATTGCACTCTATGATACGTCTGATGAATGATGATAGATGGGCACAATCAGCTCTTTTTTGTCTAGATGCAAACCCTTTTCTGATTAGTTGGGCCACATAGGAGGATTTTCTAACCTCTTCACTGTCAGACATCAAGTCATGCAGAAAATGCATGTCCAGACAAACCTTGTTAATCTAGCAGTCTTCTATGTGTATAACAGCAATACTTACTTACAGTCTGTACCTAAATCTGGAACTTTGGCCTCCTTTTTTTGGGCTTTCTCCACATTTCTTGTTCTAAGAGATATGTCCACTACCCTCTATGAAGCTGTCGCCCCCACACCTCCATAATGTCCTCCTCACAGGCAAGGAAAAGGGGCAAGACCCACATGAAGGACTTAATTATAGCACTGTATTGCTATGTCATTGGCTAATGGAAAGACAACACAGCTGCTCTCTGTGCAATTAGTAAGTGGTAAACACCAATTGGTGCACAGGCCATCACCTGCTCATGAGCATTACTTACAAAAGGCAAGCTGCTGCCTATGCAAAACAGGTCTGAACCTTTCTACACAAAGACAGACTGTAACTATACAAACCTAAGCATTTGCATTATTCTGAAAAAACTCTTCAGCTCTATAACAGGAATGTCAATCAATTAAGCATGTAATGGAATGCAGAAAGGAGGATGCAATAATCTGAAATAGGAAGTTAAACAATAGATCTCAACAAGACTTGCTGGAGTCACATGTTGTTGTTCAGCACCTATGGCCATTCCTGCTGGCCCTGTCTGCAGTGACATAGATCACAGCTCTGGCCCCCGAGTCACCCCAGCAAAGGTCAGCTCATATATGACTACTACTGGAGTGTCTGTTGTCCTATACTGACTGTGACATTGCTAGGCCAGCTACCTGGGATGTTGTAAATATTCGTATATCACCTGTGAATGTTATTATGATACATATGTTTGTCTTACAAATGTAAGAGACCTATATAGGGTATGTGCATAGTAAATAACTGGTGCAGAAATGTGTGTTGAACTGTATGTTATATACTGAGCTCATACCTTTCAACTGTCCTGAGTTTGGCAGACTGACTGCATGTTTCCCTCATATGTGTAGTCAATGCCTCATATCATTGTGCATTGTCTGGCAAATCACTGACAACTCAGTAAAGACTGAAGTCATAACATAATAGCATACATTTGAATATCAGATGTCATATCGTGTAGAGTATTTCTGTGAATGCGAAACCGTCTTTGCTAGCAACTAAGTGTGTTACAGCTAGATTTATAAAGTGTCACTATTTCCCGACCTTTGCCCATTATTGATGCGTGCCTTTGTCCAGATGTCTTGCTCTAACAGGAGCTCAGAATCTTAGCATGAAAGTAATGTCATTGCAACCGTACCTTGTCCTGGAGGATGCTGACATTTGTGCAGTCACTGAAACCTGGTCTGCAGCTTTGGAGAGTACACTAACCTTGCCAGATTACTCATCCCACCATACTTTTAGATCCCACATGGAGGGCTGTAAAGACAAAGGAAGTAGAGTTTTAAACATTATCATACACATACACACCTCCAGGCTGGCAAAACAGTGTAATGCACAGAAAACATCCCAAGTGCAGTTAACTGTTGACAAAACACCTATTCAAATCATAGCTAGCTGCAGACCTCCAACCATGACTCTGGCCATTCACCACACCTATCTGGACTTGCTTGAATTTGTCAAGATTCAACCATCTACCCTGCTCCTGGGTGACTTTAACTACCCAACCATAGTGTGCACTACCTATTCTACCTGAACATGAATGAAGAGAGATTCCTCGGCTTTGTCAATGCCAATGCATTGGATCAGCAGGTCAACACCCCAACAACAAGTGGAAATATCCTGTACCTGGTCCTAACCAACATGAGTAGCCACTGTAGCATCCTCCTTGGTAAGATCTGACCAAATAGCAATCACTGTTGAGGTTACCATCTCCCTGCCTCCCAGTCAGGGTCAAACAAAAAACACTTTCCAAACTGACTATAAATCTCCTCAGAACAAGTATAAGTAGCTTTACAGCCACTGTCCCATCAGTTGGAACTAGCAGTAGTGTCCAAGCCTACACCAGAATACTATTTGAGCACCTACATAGCTGCATGGACTCAGCAATACCTGACATGACAAAATTATCTCCCTCAAGGTAGTGTATACCTCTGTGGTGGTAGGCAGCAATACACAAATTCCATAATAGGTGGAAATATTGCTGAACAGGGCCAAGAAGGAGCAGGTGCCAAATTGGAAGCAATGTCACCTTTGTCTGAACTAGCAAATAAGGTCACAGGTGAATTACCCTAAGGCTAACTTTGAGTACAAATTGGACACATCCACCAAGGCCAATCACAAGCCCTTCCTCACATATGTCTGCAATCCCAGAGGCAAGACCCAATCTGCTCTGTAGTGGTGGTCAATAACACCAGATATGCATATGGTATAGATATAGCCAACCTGCTGCAGACAGGTTAAGTGTAAACATCACCACCTGTCCCCCCATCAGTACACATGGACATGCACAGCACCTACCCCCTCTACTCATCATCAGGACGCAGGTCTGTAATGCCCTCTCAAAGGCAACAAACTGAAGTCTCCTTAGGCCTGACACCATCCATGGCTGCATCCTACATGAACTCAGGCATGAGCTCTCAACTCCATTACACATTGTAGTCAACCAAAGCCTGAGCACTAGTGTCATCCCATCTGCACAGAGGACAGCCATTGTCACCCCTCTACACAAAGGTGGAGCAATCCACTGATCCAGCCAATCATATGCACATCAGCCTAACTAGCCTGATCTGCAAGGGCATGGAAGGCATTATGAAGGACCTTATAAACATGGACATCGGCAACCTCAAAATGTTTGAGCCCACACAGTGTGGTATTGTCAAAGGGAAGACAGGCCTGTTAAACCTGGGTGACTTCTTTGACTTGGTCAACAAACACAAGGACATGGGGAAGACGGTGCACACTGCCTACCTTCACCTAGTCCAGACCTCTGACAATAATCCTCAGGCAGCCATGATACATAAGCCTATACAGATAGTCATCGACCTGTATGTTACCAGATGGGTAGCTAACTGGCTCAGTGATAGTACCCACTTGGTCAAAATAGTGGAAGCCACCTCTAGTAGTAGACTCTTACAGAGTGGTGTATCCCAAGGATCCGTCTGGAGGCCTGTACTGTTTGAGATATAAGCTTCTGAGGTACAAGACAAAACCAGTGGTCTGTGGCCAACCAGGTTTACAGATGATTGTGAGCTGGCCACTGTCTTACATTCCCCTACTCATGTGAGCATCCTCCAAGAAGCCCTTACCCTAATTAATGACTGGTGACAGAAGCACTGCCTCAAACTGAATGCCAGGAGATGCATCATTTTCCCTGTTGTGGTAGATGTCATCCACACTAATTATGACAGTAATAACAATGTACTGAGCATGCAATCAGGTGTGAGGCAACTTGTGCACCAAGGTTGATAGCACCCTGACAATTTCCCACTGTGTTTACACCATTGTACGAAAGGGTGTCTACATGGCCTACCTCACAAATATGGGTATGTCATCCAGGAACCAGGAGGCCATAACATCCATGTACTTCACCCTTATCAGATACATTATTGAGTACAATGGCTGCTTTGGCATGTACCTTGTCAAACAAATGCAGCAGTTGCAAAGACTACATAGGTTCCTGACCAGGCAAATCCAGGGTCTGCAACACATATCCTATACAGATAAGTTGAAAACCCTGTCCCTCTACTCAGTTTCATACAGGCTGATCATAGACGACCTGTGTCTGGCATACAAGCCCATTTCCAAACCAGCCTTGATGGCATTTTTGCATATCCGTAAGACATACCCCACTCACACAACCCACACGCAAGGCCCTCACCTGGTCTGTGATATGAATAATACTTGTTGGCAGGATAGTTTAGTGCCCCACACAATACACTGTCTGAAAAATACACTCCCTCCCCATGTCTAGCAGAGTACCTCTATAGCCCTCTTGAAGGAGAAGCTGGACGACTGCATGGGAAATGGAAAAGACTCCCCTAGGATCCTGTGAGTGTCCCAGCTGGACAGGAGAAACAGGTGCTGGCTTTGAAAGGACATCAGCAAAAGTCTGGGCTAGGCTTATGAGGGCATCTGGTCTAATATCTGATAGCTTAGTATCATCTTATGAACCTATGCGCCTAGTTACTTGACATGTTTCCTGTATGTATTGCAGACTGTCCTGCAATGTAGTCTGAAATGAATCCCTGTGAGTCTGAATTGTGTAGGTACTGCAGTGATAGAGTATTCTCTTGTTCCTTCATTAGTTATTATCAGATATTGTTAAACCTTGTCACTGTGTCTGGTCTGTATAGCAGTAAGTCAGCTCTTACAACACTTGCATATGTAGTTGGTGACACTGTATAGCTCACACCAATAGCCTTGGTCTTGGTCACACTTGCCATTTTACTAAAAGGCCAATCACACAGTAAGATTTGTTACCCTTTGTTGAGGGCCATACAGTAGCTGTTATAGAGATAGATTGTCGCAGTCAGAACTACCCTAAAGTCTGGCCCGAAGGGCCCATACGTAGAAAAGCTGTGCCAGACTTTACCAGGAGTGTGTGTGTGTGTGTGTGTGTGTGTGTGTGTGTGTGTGTGTGTGTGTGTGTGTGTGTGTGTCAGCAAACATACTGCAGGGTATTAATTTACACATGTTGTCTTCCCCTCACAGGTGAACATGGGGGTTGGTGTCTCTCCCCCTCACAATCTGATGTCAGTGTCTTAGCGGACTCTGATGATGATGGTGGTCATAGTGAGGCACAGGTGGGGTTGTTGGGGGCTGAATCTGTGCCATTGGTTGGTATCCCACTTTCACCCACAATGTCCCCGCACACAGTCATTATGCCCACACATACACAGTCCTCAGCAGCCACACATAATGGATAGTAGGAGGGTAGTGGCATGGAACAGGCTAGTGTGGTGACTATGGCAAGTGTGGGTGTAGACACTAGCCATAGCTATAGAGCAGGCGAGGTCACACAGAGGCAGATGGATAGGGATGCTTGATGGAGGGCTGCTGCCCATCACGCCCCTGAAACAAGTGTCACAGCAGGTGTCACCAGATGCATGTTACAATCCATCAGGGAGGCACAGGTGCATACTGACCGCAACACCAGACAGATGCTCAGGGTCATGAAAGCAGTGCTTCCTGCCATGCATGATGACTTCCATGTCATTTGTGAAGCCGTTTGTTGTTTTGCCAATGTCACGGATAGATGGTGGGGTGAGACATTGTTACTGCTCAACTCTGTGATTTCTGTGCTTGAGCATGTGGTGGGAGTAGGGCGTTGGCCATGTGGACACAGGTCAGCAACATGATCAGCTGATAGCTCATGTGGCCATACACATTCACACTCCTGTAGTGGCAGTACCACCAGCACTACTGAAGGGAGGGTGCTGTCCAAACCACACTGGAGCAGGCCATGGGCACATGGTCCTGGTCAGTCCAGTCAGGGACATGGATCCAGCAGACAGCAGTCACCATTGGGGAGTAGTACTGCATCTGGCCTTGGGCCTGGTGGTGCCAGTGAGACTCCTGCAGAGCTAGTTCCCATGTCCCTGGTGGGAGATGGTGAACTTTACACCTGCCATGTACAGTCCACAGCTGTCCAACATAGCCCTGTGTAGGGCATCCACATGTCTCGATTGTGTGCATACAAACACTCACACATCTCTATCACAGGCCAGTCACCACCAGACATTAACCAGCTCGTCTGCACTGCCCATTTGAACACCACCCTTCCAGACACACACGTACATGATGTCAACCATATGACCCAGCATAGGCCTCTGGTAATCCCACACTGCACCCTGTGCATGTGTTGATACCTGTGTCACATCCCTGTTATCCATACTATTGATGCAGAGACATGTTAGTATGGGTCTGATGCACAGGGTGAATATAGTACAGTGTAGTAATGTAATGCTGTGTAAGGTGCTGTTTGCAGGAAATAGTTATGGGTACACATCGAGGTGTATGTACCTTTTTAGCCATGATGCATTACTGCTCTTAGTACTGCTGACTGACTGTAGTGTCACACACTGTATTCTATTTGTGTTCCAGGTGTCTGTGTGTCTTCAGGCTGTGGGCCTGCTGGCAGTAGCAATGATGAGTATAGCAGAGTAGAAACACAGTGACCTTTTCATAGCCAAGGTACATCTGTAATGTACATGTTTACCAGGTGTGTTTACATGCAACACTGCATGAGGGACAATTGGGGCGGACAGTGTGACCTTGCATACATACCCCTTGACACAGCCAGCTAGCCTCCATACATGTCACCTGGGTGTTCTGTAGTACCACAGGCTCATACATACAGAGGAGGTTACTTGAGTACTGGCTCTAGGTCCCTCACTAGGTTAGCCATTACTTTAACTGCAATGGATTCACCTATCAGCACCTGTTGCCCCTGCCATTTCTGTCCTCTCCACTCAACTTTGATGCAGTTGATGTGGATATGCATGGTACTGTGTATGACAGGTTTGGGGTATGTATTCCTGACACAGGTCAGCCTGTCTTAGTCTAACCTGACAATCACCAGCATATGTATCTGCTATCTCATATGTGTGCCTGGCCTCTTGTGCTGGTATTGCACACAGAGTCATAGTCCTGTACATGGGACAGCTGTTGAAGGTGTGAGCACAGCCCCTACCTGCCCAGTCTTGCAAACAATAGTGCTAGATACATATTAAAAATACCACAGAGGTAATGTAGTGTTTCTGTGTCTGCCACTGCTATTCAAGTGGGTGACAATTGTAGGGGCTGTTAGGATTGCCAATGATGGGTTCAGAGGCCCTTAACATGGTAGATCCATCTGACACATGCATGCGCACACACACACACACACACACACACACACACACACACACACACACACACACACACACACACACACTGCTGCATGGGGACATGCTTGAAACACACATGCACATAGAGTTGACACTTCTTAGAGTAGATGACCTACCCATCTATTTATGTACAATACACATTGATATGACCATTGTATGCACGACAGTGGTTTTGTATTAGAAACTATGTAACGGTGCTTGTATGGTGGATGACGTCTGCATGGACTGAAACTAGGTTGGCAATGGGGGAGTTCACAGGCTGGAAGAAGCACACACCATGGTATAGCAATCACAAACACACAATAAAGACAGCCACATGGGATATTCATACAGAAACACAAACACAGTTGCCAATAGACATATTAGTAACTCTACATATCCACTTGTGTGTACTATATTGCTACATATATATGACATGCTCCACATAAGTTATATGCCTGGAACATGACACACAACCTCTTATAACAAGTAATCTTGCAAATGCCTTCATGAATGGTGGGATAACCCACCAGAAATAGCAACTGGTCTCATCTCATTTCATCTACAGCTCCTATAAACCTGGATATGTGATAGAGTGAGAGACTTTGTATCAGTATGATGTGTCAGTCAGGTACGATGTCTGATGCTGGCATGTGTGTCACTATGGTAACTATGACATATTTGGCAATGATATCACATTAATGCTCATTGTTAGGGGACACAGACAATGAATAGGTTGCAAACATCTGGATATTCCATGTACATCTGTACAGAATACTGGTATGGGCTGTATAGTGTAACATGGTGCATGTGAGGCAGATGTCATTAACAGGCTCTTTAAAGCAATGTCATGGTTTGAGAGTCAACAGGCCTTAAAATGGTATAACCTACATACACAAAACAGCCACAGGGGATATGCTTCACACACACACTACTATAGTTGTCAGTATTGAGATTAGAACCCCTACCTATCTAATTATTTGTATTATAGTATTATGGAGTTATTGCACACATCACAGAGTTTAGAGGGCTGACAAGTGTATACAAGTACTTCTAAGGTGAATGACATCAGCAGGCCTTGTAAAGTAAGGCAATCAGAAGTCTATTGGGCAGTATACACCTCAAAATGGTATAACCCCCACACCCTCAGAGGATATGATTCTCACCCAAACACACACTCATACATGGGGGCTATGATTCTCACACACACCCACAGTATCACAGTTGCCAGCATTGAGATAGAACCCCTACTCATCTAGTTATGTATACTTTAGTATTATGCAGTTATCGCACCTGCCATGATGAATTCATGCCAACGTGAATTACATCAAGAGCCCTTGTAAAGTATGGCAATGGGAAATGTACTGGGTGGGAAGCACATCAAAATACATTACCCTACAAACCTACATGCTTACAAACACCTTTACACACACACACACACACACACACACACACACACACACACACACACACACACACACACACACACACACACACATTTGCCAGAACTGAGAGTAGAACCCCTGCCTATCTAATTATTTGTACTATACTGTTACATAGTTATTACATATGCCACAGAGCTTATAGAGCTAAGGGCTGTCCAAATGTACTTGTATGGGGAATGGCATCAGCAGGACTGCTAAAGTAGGGCACTGGGAGGTGTCGTGGGTGAAAAAGTCCTTACAATACTTTATCCTATAAACATACACACTTACAAACACTTTTACACACACTTATACACACACATTTGCTGGAACTGTGAATAGAATCCCTGCCTATCTAGTTATTTCTACTTTACTATTACGCACTTATTACATACACTACAGAGCTTATAGGGCTGAGAGCTGTCCAAAGGTATTACTAAGGGGAATTACATCAGCAGGACTGCTAAAGTAGGGCACTGGGAGGTGTTGTAGGTGGGAAGTCCTCAAAATACTTTATCTTACAAACATACACACTTACAAACACTTTTACACACACACACACACACACACACACACACACACACACACACACACACACACACACACACACACTTACATTTTCCAGGACTGAGATTAGAACCCCTACCTACCTAGTTATTTTTACTATTGTGCTACACAATTATCTCATGTGCTACAGAGCTTATAGAGCTGACAAGTGTCCTAATGTGCCGCTAAGGTGAATGACATCAGCAGGACTGCTAAAGTTGGGCACTGGGAAGTGTACTGTGTGGGAATGGCCTACAACTGTTTCACCTACAAACAAACACACACACACACACACACACACACACACACACACACACACACACACACACACACACACACACACAAAGGCAGGTGATGTGATATTACAACCCCCACCTCAGTACAATTCCAAAATGGAGCTTAGCTTCATGCTGGCACGTGTGACTGGTTATGACTGGTATGCCACTGTCCACAGCAGGACATCACTCTATGCCATTCAGGGTATCTCTGTGTATGACTCACCCTGTGTGTGTGTCTCCCTGTGTCTTTCTCTCTATCACTGTCTGTCTCTCTCTTTCCCACTTCTATGTGTGTGTATGCTTGACATATTATCTGTTGCCCCTGTATATATATATATATATATATATATATATATATATATATATATATATCTGTGTATCACACACACAAGATGCAGATATATCACATATGGGCCACCTGTAGCTAGATGAGAGTAATCCTGTCTGATGGGTGTGTGTAGAGACAGTAAAGGTGTACATAGCTGTCTGTATGCAATGACATCTATGCACAATACAGTAAGATAGTCCAATGTGGGTTCCGACATGGACTGTAATTCTCTAAGTGTAGTAGCATGCCCAGTATGACCTTCTATAGTAAGAGTGGGACTCCCTTCCAGAGATAGTTGTACTCCGATTTGGGGTTTTGTGTATGCTAAAGCCATACTTCTTAAAAGTAAACAGAAAGTTGATGTTCATCGTGCTATGCTGCTGCAGTCATCACATTTGGGTTATCCTGCCATCAGGCAGTCCCGCAGTCGGCCAGAATTCCAAAGCCTTGGTCCGGCGTCAGTTGTCGTCACTTCTTCCATGACGTCAGTGAGGCAGGGGTATAAAAGAGGCAGCCAACACCATTTTCTTCAGTCTTTCTTGCCGCGCGGTGCCCGAAGCAGAAGCAGTTCGCAAGTGCCGGTCGGCCAGCTCCTGAGATTTCTGAACAGAATTTCAGCCGAAGTCTTCTTAAAAGCTAAGTACCCCATTGGGGAAACTTTTCTTGCCTCAGACCAATGTCAGACAAAGTTAATAACTGTATTACTTGTGGGAAGCAAATACCTCATAAGGATTTCCATTCCTATTGTATTCCTTGCCTAGGCCCAGACCACGACATCTCTGGTTGTCGGTTTTGCGCTAGGTTTAATAAACGCACTATCAAGCGTCGGGCTGATACCGCCCGACATTATTTTGGTAGAAGATTCAATTATATTATGTCGTTGGAACATCCGGCATCAGCTATGTACAAAAAATGCAAGGACGAGGACAGGCAGCCTCGGCCTAGACAAGATACCAAGGTCTCAGTTAGGCCTGCCGCCGGATGCCCAGTACTCGGTGAGGCGCCTATGCAGCCCCTGACTACCGCGGATTCAGAATATTCGACTACCTCTCAGACAGAGACTACCGGGCCTCTGGAGTCCTATCCTCCTCAACATGCAGACGCCAGCATGGCTGGCGACACGGATACTAGGGACAGGCCTTCGGCTACTGAAGGTGTATTTAAACCGACGACTCTCTCGGTTAAGTCCTACGCTAAGCTAAAAGCGATGACTAAAGTTAAAAAATGGGTCCACAGACTACCACGCAGGCCCCTATGCCTAAAAAACAGATGCTTAAAATGGCGGAGGACCTGATCACCCTTATCAGACATTCACAACCGCCTCCTGACAAAAGGCCTAGACTGGAGGAAGATTACCCTCCATCTGACCAGGAATCCATTTCCTCAGCAGACTCAGAGGAACAGGATTACCCCTTCCCTTCTTATGAAGACTCTGATGCAGAAGAGTCTATCCCCTCTGTTTCTCCTCCTGAAGACTTTTCTTTTGGAGAAACTCTGCACACCATGAGAGAGCATTTCCACTGGGAAGGCCAAGATTATTCTGATTCCAAGAAAAGACTTCAGGAGTTTCTTTTTCTTCCTCAACATAGACCCCTAGCTATTCCACCAGTCTTAGACATTCTGGATGATGTTTATAATGAATCAAGCCTGACAGATATTACAGAGTTCCTGACTCTCATAAGCTTTTGTATAAAAGCCCTCCAGCAGACCCAGAAACAATTTCCCAGGGTCCCAAGGGGGTTAAGGCCTCTACAGCAAAAAATCCTCTTCCTGCTGAAAGAGATTCCAGGGCATTAGAAAGATGGGGGGAAAAGGTGTACAAGTCTGCCACTTTAGCCATGAGGGCATTAAACTGCCAATTCCACATGATTCAATACCAGCAGTACCTGCTTACTCAGTTAAAACAGAAAATGAGCCTTCAAACAGATCAGCCAGATTTCAAAGAGATACAAGATTTGTTGCATGCAGCAGAGGAGGTAGGAAAGCATACCCTACAATGTGGTTTTGATTCTTTGGAGGCTTCATGTAGAGCAGCTGTTACAGGATCTGTTATACGTAGGCATGCTTGGCTAAAAGAGCAAACTTTGCCAGAACATGTCAAAACAAAGCTACTGGATGCTCCACTGCAAAGGGATGCATTATTTGTTGTCAAGGCAGAGGAGGTTTTAAAGAAAATGGAAGAAAAAGCAAAATCAATGCAAACAGTTAAAGATTTTTTGCAGGTACAACCTCCGTGCTTCAGCAGAAACTGGCCATCAAAGAACTGGTCCTTTCCTGCTACAGACAGACCCCAAAGGGGCAGATACAGACGCCCTAGGTGCAAAGGCCAGACACAAGGCCCCTTTAGACCTAGACAATGGCAAGCAACATCTCAAAGAGGGGGAGATGACAGATCTCAACCCTTCAGAAAGCAAACACAATGACTTTCCTCTTCGCCTGCCAAGCAAAATTGTCCAGGCAGCACCTATAGGAGGAAAACTGGCTCTTTTTGCATAAAACTGGCACATCATAACAAAGGACAAATGGATTTTGGATATTATTACCCGAAGCTACAGATTTCACCTACACACTTTACCGCGGATGAGAGGCATGCCAAATCTGCCAACAAACCAATGGGCAGAGGCACAACGACAAGTTACAGCCCTCATGGACTTGAAAGCAATTCAGGAGGTACCTATCAAAGAGCAAGGTCAAGGGTTTTACTCAAGACTGTTTCTTGTACCAAAAAAGGACAAAGCCTGGAGACCCATCTTAGACCTTTCAATTCTAAACACTTATCTGGAGATTCCCAAATTCAAAATGCTCACTCTACAGCAACTTCTTCCCATGCTGGGCAAAGAGTCTTGGCTGGTAATGTTGGACCTCCAAGAGGCATACCTGCATGTCCCTATCAGACAAGATTGCAGAAGATACCTCAGATTTTTGGCAGGTACAACACATTATCAATTCTCTGCATTGCCCTTTGGCTTATCTACTGTGCCCAGAGTATTCACGAAATGTCTGGCATCAGTAATTGCATATTGCAGGCAACAAGGGATTCAAATTTATCCATATCTGGACAACTGCCTGATCCAAACAGACAGCAAAGACATCCTACTACAGCATTTGGTTTTTGTAACAAAATTGCTAAGTTGCCTAGGGTACACAATAAACAAAAAGAAGTCAAAACTAATAACCTCACAAGAAATAATTTTCCTGGGTGTCAGCTTGAATACAATGACCCAGATGGCTTACCTCACGCCAGACAAACAAAAACAACTGGCTCAATACTTCAAAAAGATGGCAACTTTTACCCAGCTCACTGCAAGGAAATTCCTGCAGGCATTGGAGTACATGGCATCCTGCATTCAACTAATTACATATGCAAAGCTACATATGAGAAAGCTACAATGGTACCTGAAAAGTGTATGGTCCCAGCACAGGCACAGCCCAGAAACAATTATACCTCTCATTCCCTGCCTTCAAAAAGAGTTTCTATGGTGGGCTCAAGCATGCCAAGCAAACAAGGGTCTCCCTTTTGTACTACCTCCAGCAAAGCAAACCTTGACAACAGATTCATCAGACTACGCCTGGGGTGCTCATATGGCAGGACAATGCATACAGGGCAAATGGTCTGCAAACCTAAGGCATCTGCACATCAATCAAAAGGAGATGCTAGCTGTGCAAAATGCACTAACAGCCTTCAAGGACTTTTTGCATCCGGGACAACTTCTAATAAGGACAGACAACACCACAGTAATGTGGTACATAAACAAACAAGGAGGAACTCACTCCTACCCATTATGCAGGCAGGCAATGGCCTTGTGGAATACAGCATTAGCTTACCAAGTACATTTGCAAGCACAATTCCTGCCAGGAAAGGAAAATGTATTGGCAGATGAATTAAGCAGAAATTTGACAGATCCTCACGAATGGAGACTACACCCACAAGTATTTGCAATGATAATTCAAACATGGGGCCCACCAGACATAGATCTGTTTGCCTCAACCAGCAATTTCCAGCTACAAAAGTTTTGCACAAGGACTTATCATCCCCTGGCCTGGAAAGTGGATGCCCTTTCATTCAGTTGGGCAGCGTTGTCAGTCTACGCCTTCCCTCCTCTGCCTCTGCTGACAAAGGTACTACTGAAAGTCAGATCAGACAGACCACATATGATCCTCATTGCTCCGGACTGGCCACATCAGCACTGGTACCCACAATTATGAAGCCTGACTCACAGCCCTCCATGGATCTTACCTCAATTCCCCAAACTCTTAACTCAACAAAACTCTCAGATCCATCACAGCCAACTCAGAACCTTAAACCTAGCTGCATGGAAGAAACCTTAAATTACCAATCTACTCTCCTCTCAAAGGATGTCCTGAATGTCATTCTGGAAGCCAGGAGGCCCAGCACCAGAAAAACTTATTCAGACAAATGGAAACGTTTTTGTGCATGGAACCAAGCCAAAGGTCTAGATCCTGGCATCCCAAACATTCCACAAATACTCCAATATTTATCTGAGATGCTACACAAAGGACTTTCTTTTTCATCTATAAAGATCCATGCTTTAGCAATTTCAGCTCATTATGATACGGATCCTTCCATTTTCTCTCACCCTTTATTAAGGCAGTTTCTCAGAGGGACAAAGAACATAAGACCCCCCAGAAAACCACCAACTCCAGCTTGGGATCTAAATTTTGCCCTAGAAAAACTAACACTTCTTCCTTTTGAACCTGCCTTTACAGCGGATCTACAACATTTATCATGGAAAACAGCTCTACTGCTGGCAATCACCTCAGCACGCAGGGTCTCAGAATTGCAGGAGCTTATGGCAGTGGAACCTTTCCTCATTTTCCATCAGGACAGAGTGTCTTTAAGAACCAACCCTTCCTTCATGCCAAAGGTAGTTTCCAGTGTGGCTCTCAATCAAACCATACACCTGCCCACCTTTTATCCAAACCTACAGAATAAAGGGGGAAAAACTCCTTCACTCTTTGGACATTCACAGACAAGTACATTACTATTTGGACATGACAAAGGCCTTCAGAAAATCTGACCAACTTTTTGTATCCTATGCAGCAGGGTCAGAGGGAAAACCTATTTCCAAACAGACCATCTCCAAATGGATAGCTCATTGTATCCGCTTTTGCTACTCTCACCATGGGAAACCAGTGCCTGCTAGCATTAGGTCTCATTCTACCAGGGCTACAGCAACCTCAGCAGCTTTCCTCTGAGGAGTCCCAACAAAGGACATTCTGGAGGCAGCCACCTGGAGTTCAGTGCACACCTTCACCAAACATTACCACCTTCCTCTATACTCAAAATCCAGGGCTGGCTTTGCCACTGCAGTTCTGCAGGGCATCCTAGCTGCGCCCAACACAGTATAGCTCCTTCCACCCAATCATAGCTTTGGGACTCAACCCAAGTGTGATGACTGCAGCAGCATAGCACGATGAACATAGCACAGTTTTGTACCTACCATAAATGTAGATGTTCGAGTACATATGCTGCTGCAGTCCAGGTTACCCTCCCTCCATCCCCACTTTCTAGCAGTGATTTCCTTTATCTACAGGTTCATCAACCCTCTGGATACATGTCTATATGGTGTTTTTGCTTACAACTACCATTATTGTTTTTCCTCTAAAGTATGTTTTGCAAACCACTTATTTTGCCTTACTAGACTGGGGCACCTGACATCTGGGGCAAGAAAAACTGAAGAAAATGGCGTTGGCTGCCTATTTAATACCCCTGCCGCACTGACGTCAGGGAAGAAGCGACGACAACCGACGCCGGACCAAGGCTTTGGAATTCTGGCCGACTGCGGGACCGCCTGATGGCAGGATAACCCAAGTGTGATGACTGCAGCAGCATATGTACTCGAACATCTACATTTATGGTAAGTACAAAACTGTACTTTAAGAGTTATAGGGTTTGTTTTAGCAGTTTTCCTGACATATCTGATGTCTGACACTGAAATGTATTGTGCCATTACTTAGTGACAGACATCCTCAGATCATCACAGTACTTTACCACAGAAGTACAAGATGTTTGGTGCACAGATCAATATTACGAGACAACCTATAGACATTATTGGCCAATCTGGCCAGCTGAGAGGTGTGGCTACAGCCGATTGACTGATGAAGCTGTGTAAACAGTCCAGCAACTTGCTGATATACTGGCTGGGGATCTCCTGCTTGTGTGGTATTCTTCTTACCTGAAAAGTCATATACTGGTGTGGCCATACCTTCTAACTGTACAGTTTGTTGCAGATTGTCCAGATGTTTGTCTAGATGTTTCATCCAGTCTACGTCAACTTGTGTCTTTATGGCAAGTTAGTTGCAAATAATTACATACTGAGGTTACAAAATAATGACAGATATAAGTGTTTCAGACTTCATAACCTTCAGACAATTCCTGCTAATGCAAAACCCATTATTCTACCAACTTTCTCAGTTTGTAAGAGCAATATTTACAAGTGCCTATCATTGGGCCTTTGTCTCACACTTATTTATGACCTTGTCCAGGTGTCTTGTTGTCAGAGGTTGAGAGGTATGGGTGTGGGTACAGAGTGCATTTTCCTGAGCAGAAATGTCCATTATATGTGTGGTGTATTTCACATAGTACTGTGACTTCCAATGGTATGTCAGTGGCAGAGCAGTACAGAGTAATGTGGTGAATCACTGACAGACAGTTGTGTATAAGTTTTATAGGTTGATATGACGTTAGTAGGCTATTGGTCCTGAAGACTTTATAACCAATGCAGTCGAGAGTGTAGCTCTTTTGAATGAGTACGTTTAACTACCAGTGGGTGTGGCTTCAGCCTTTAAAAATTAAGTTATCACCTTACAGTTCTAACAAATACTAATTGACAGAGGTCAAATATCAATACAGTTGTGTTTGCCATCATGTATACTTCAAGATAAGGTATTCTGATACCTTGTAGGTAGCATAGCTTTGGAATTATTAATGCAAATACGAACAGGCAATATTTGACGCCTAGAGGAGCAGTAGGATGTAACTGCAGAAACGTCTGGAGACGTCACTCAGCTCTAATGAATTAAGACATATCAGCACTCAGAGCCCCTATCCAGCAGGGACACAGGAGGAATCACAGGACTGTATTTATTGTTTGGCATGCACTTATACAGGGAGCACATCACTAAGGATATTGAGGCACTTGGCTTGATGTGGACAGGGAGTGTATTCCACAGATGGGGGAGTGTGTGGAACATGTATCTGTCACACCAACAAGCTGTACTGATATCACAGATCAGGCTGAGGCTGCACCTACAGGTTGATCGAGTGGACCTTGACTTCCAGATATGCAACAGTCCCATCAAGGCAGGGTCTGGATTGCTTTGTATGCTAGAAAGGGGTCACCTCTGCAGAGTCTTTATGGAATAGGTTAGAAGGACAGTGTTGTTAGCCTATCTGTGTAGGGTATGTGTTTGTGGTCCTGCATTCTTCCGGTGGAGTAGTCAGTATAGGCCCCAAGGCCGATATCCTAGTACCTACCTATGAACCTATGGACAACATCTGTGATCTGTCCAGCTGCTGCATGCGCTGTGTGAGGTACATGCTGAAGGGGGCATTGAGCAAAAATTATTGGCCTCATAAGGTTAGCATACATGGCTCTTATATCCTCTTTGTCCCTGGATGGGATACCCTTACATTTGAGTTGTCCCATCTATGAAGCTTTCTGTACAATGGGAGTAACATAGTGCTCAGACATCAGGTTGCTATCAACCTGGGTGGCCAACTGCCTCACTACTGATTGTGTATGTAGGACATTGTTTGTTACTGTGATACTATGTGGGGATGCAGTCTCCCTGATGTGGATGATGATGCATTGGCAGGCATTCAGCTTGATAAGGAATTTGTTTTAGTGAGTACCTCTTGTAGGACGTCCACATCACTTTGGGTATTGATGACTGTTCCCAGCTTGCAGTCATCTCCCAACTTGGTTAGCCATGGACCAGTCTTTTTGGCCTTTATCTCAGGAAAGTATATCCCATATACCAGATGCCCCTGGACTGGTCCCTGGAGTATGCCACTCATTACAGGTGCACTGTTTGAGCTGTCTACCCCTATTATGATTATGTGGTGTCTATCAATGAACCAGTTTGATATCCATCAGGTAACATATGGATTAGTGCCTAGTTGACAGAGTTCATGTACTATGGGCAAGTGGGGAATGGTGTGTAAGGCTTCGGCCAGGTCATGGTGGCCAGAGTGCACCATCTTTCCCTCATCCATGCCTTTGTTGGCTGTCTTAGTGAAGTCATCCAGAGTTCACTGACATACCTATCCTGAGGATGGCAGACTGTGTAGGATAATGTATTTGGATTTTGACAAGGTCCCTGTTAATATGATCCATGATAATCCATTGCATGACCTTGCAGATCAAGCTAGTTAGGCTGTGGGGTCTTTCATTTCCTGGATCAGTGAACACTCCACCTTGGTGCAAGGGGATGACAGTGACTGTTCTTCACTCGGCTGTGACATAGACAGTACTCAGGCTTTGGGTGAGTAGGGTGCATAATGATGTTGCCAATTAATGCCTGGGTTCATGTAGTTTGCAGCCTGGGATCTATTCAGGTCCCATGGAGACTGTCCTCTTGACTTTGAGAGGCAATGATGACCTGCTCCCTAGTGATAAGGGTTGGGTGTTCAGGTACTGGGGATATCCTGCTTTCCTGATAGGGGGGCAGAGAGAAGACATTTCCACTGAATCTGTCAGCCAGTGGTGTGGCTATATCTACAGCATTTGTGTATCTGGTGTCCTTGACCACCTGTTCTGCACAGATCTGGGAGCTTCCTTTGGGAATGCAGACATATGTGAGGAAGGCCTTTTGATTGTCTGTCTTGGATGTAGGCAATTTGGACTCAGAGTTGCCTTTAGTGGATTTCACTGGTGCTCTTATTTATTTTTTCAGGCTAAGTGGTGATTACTTTCAGTTGTGGCACCTGATCCTTCTCGGTCCTTGACAGAAGTGTTATACTTTTGGTATATAGTTACTTTATTGCAGATGTTTGTGGACAGGTTTACTCTCCCTTGCAGATGGTGATTTTGTCCTGTCATGTATTCCTGATTCCATGCATCTCTTTCTGTATGCTGGTATTCTAGTTGTGTGTACATTTAGAAGTTGGTGCCTGTTACTCTACTGGGATAGGTAGCTGTTCAGCTGTTTATACAATCCCTCTGGTGGTTTGGATCAGCTTGTGGGACATTTTCCTTTTACCAAGGCTATAGGTGGTTCAGGAGAGATGGTGATATGACATTTGACTAATTTTCTGTCGGATCTTGCCTGGGAGGATGATAAAGTAGGAGTGCTGGAGTGGTTAATCATGTTGGTCACTGCCAAGTTCAACATAGGTATCACATCTTGTTGGGGTATCAAGTGGCTGTCCTAAGGATGTAGCCTTGATAAGATGGGAGCATCTCTGTGAATTTCTGTTGTGGCATGGTTGGATTCCCAGTACATGTTTGGGTAATATACATCAGCCAGTATCAGGCTGATGGGTGGAATCTTTATAGATTTTAGAGGGTAAGATATGTGGGGTGGGTATCCTGAATCTGGTATGTTGGCCTGTAGCTACTTATAATTTGCATAGGGGTCTTGTCGATAGTTGACTACACTTAGAGTGTCTCATGTGTGTTAGACTGTTTAACCAGCCTGGAGGTGTGTGTCTGTCTAATATAAATTTATACTCCACCTCCTTTGGCTTTGCTGCTCACATTTTGGGGTCTGACTGTGGGATAGGATGAATGATCAGGTAATGATGGGTTTCTCTCTGCGGCTGTGGAGCCAGGTTTCTGTGAGTGCACAAATGTCACCATCTTCCAGGGTCACGACTGCTTGCAATGAGTACATTTTCCTGTTTAGACTCCTAGTGTTTAGCGGCATGGCCTTTAATTTGCATTTTGTTGACTGTTTTATGTTGGTAGTATGGAACTGTTAGAAAAATATGTATTTGAACATATATAAAGTGCTAGCTAAAAAGCAAATAGTATATAATGCATTTTATTCTATTAATAATATGGCAATAAGAATGATTTTACATGTAATTGCTTGAAGCTTTGGAGCTGCAGTGTATTTGAACTCTGACCCTGGCAGTAGCCAGCTCAGCAAGCTTATGTTTTTCACTAATGATTATCTGCTGGGTCAGGAAATTAAATGTATAAAGCATTGAAAATCTTCTTCTCCTTCCTCTGGGACAATCGGCCTTGTAAATGTTATCGAGATAAGACGCAGCTGTTGGGAGAATGTTGCAAGAAGAACAAAGAGGTGTATTACAAGACTGAACCAACTATTGTATTCGAGCAGGCCTGAAACCTTGAAGGAGTAACATTTACAGAGACATTATAACTGACCAGGTGCTTTGCAAGGCTGTATTATTCCCATGGGAAAAACTTTTAAAATGTATAACATCAGCTTTTCTTATGAATAGAATATTGTAAACCATAGTGATGTAGGTGCCCTGTGACTGACCACGTCAGTAAGGTGGGCACAGCTTGAATGTTAAACCTATATAAAATTGTGTACTTCCTGCATCATGTCAGACAAAATTCTGTACTTGTATGGTTTTTTGCCTCCTGGTGTACACTAGTAAACTTTTGCATCTGAGCCTCTACCGAGCAGGAGAAGCTACCGAAATGGTTCTTCTTGAAACACGAAAGACCTCCGACTGAATTGTCATTTTGAGAGGCTGGCCACTTTCTGATCTGCGGCCGAAGAGCGGTCTCGAACTGGTCGACCCAGGAGGCTCAGGTAGGAAGATATTTCCCTTTTTTCTGTTTTAGATCAGGGACTAGGTTACAGTAAATGTCATTGTCAGAGATTTGTTATACAGATCAGGGACAAAAGGAAATTACTGTATATTTTGTCAGAGATCAGGGAAACAGAATAAGGTAGGCAGTTATTCTAGATAAACTGTGTAAGGAACTGAAATACCACGTGGTGAAAAAAGGGTTACGTAACATTTTCTTTAATATGGGAAATCAGTGCACTAAAACATCGCGAGATCCGCCCCTAACTGAAGATGCCAAATATATGCAATTGCAACGGGCTGATAATGTTAGGTATTATACGAAATGGGTTAATAAATACAGATTCGATGGTAAATTAGATAAAATTTCATTAGTGAAACTCTTAAAACAACTGAAATCTGACGCAGAAGGTCAGGCAAAAAAGCAACAGCGATTAGGGATTCCTCAGGCACACAGGTGGATTGAGGAAGTAAACCGAAGGGAACAGAAAACTAAAAATGCTAAGATGTTATTTTTAGACAAAGAAGATAATAACATAGTAATAGCGACGGCTCCTCCTCCCCCGCCCCCCCCGATGCCTTTTGCAGGATATGAAGCGGGTGGACAAGCTAGTCCACCTCCACGTTATCCTGACGTCACAATGACACTAAAATCATTTGTTAGAGATCCTATTGAAACTAGGTCCCGGACACGTAAAACACTTGGGGACACAGACTCGTATCAAATAAGAAAAAACACACTAGAGGAAAGTGAGGAAGAAATCTGTCCACTTATCGAGGTACCAAATCCTCAGGCAGGACAGGAAGGGCAGGACCCAACACTTCTAGTATATAGACCATGGACATCGGAAGATATCCGGAAAGCTACAGAGGGAATTCCCCATCCAAAAGTCAATTATACAAAGTTTTTACAAGATTTACAAGCTATGAGACTAAGTTACCACTTGAATGGGGAAGAAGTAGAAAAGGTAGTTAGACAAATTGTGGGTCCAGACTGGCACATGATTTGTGGCACCTGGAATCCTCGTAATGCAGAGCTTAAACCACTCCCACATAGTGACGCAGAACTAGACAACAGAGTAAAAGGTCTTACAGACCGAATTTCTGAAAAATGGAAACCTAGAGCAGATTGGACTTGCATTAATCAATGCATACAACAAGAAAATGAAACTGTAGATGCGTATTATGGTAGATTATTGGAATGTTTCAATAACTATAGCGGTATGGCTATTCCTGAAAATCAAACACATGATACCTCGTATGAACAGCAACTGAAAAATGCATTTTTGAAAGGTTGCATTGCACCTATCAGTAGCTTCATTACGAAGCATATGATAGATCATCGAACAAGTAGGCTACAAGCCTTACTTGAGTATGCTAGACATGCTGAAAGACACTTTAATAGTAAAAAGAAAAAGAAGACACAGATCTTCACTGCTGAAGACGGAGCTGAGGTCTTTGTAGTGCAGTCAGGTAAAAAGGGTAAGAAAAATGCCCAGGGAAATAGACAATCTGACAAACAGTCAGAAGATTTTGAGGAAAGAAAAAAGAAAGGTGAGTGCTTTAAGTGCGGAAAGAAAGGACATTTAGTGAGGGATTGCAGGCAGAATAAAAAGGTAACCACAGAAAGTAAGGATGATGAGGACTGACTATATGATAGTGATGGAAGTCAGAGATCATCAGGAAAAGTTAACAAACAAAGAATAAATGTAAATGTAGTAGAAGGAACAGAGGAAGTGCAAGTAGATATGGAGGATGAAGAAAGTAAAATTTTAGACTTGGCATTACTGAGCTTGGAGCTATATCTGGCAGACACGAAACCAGAAGTTACACTTCTGGTGGAGGGGAGGGAAGTCAAATTCCTGTGTGACTCAGGGGCGTCACGGACTTTGATACACCCCTCCAAGTTACCAGAATATTCCGAATCACCTGATTATATATTAGTGAAAGCAGCAAATGGACAGCTATATAGGGAGCCACACTCCCATGATATAGCAATAACGGACCCTGTTTCAGGTATGACTCAGAAAAGTAAAATTGTAGTTTCTGCAAAATGTCCAGTAAACTTACTGGGAAGAGATCTTATGCAGATATTTGGCATAGCGGTAGTTCCCACTATGCAGGGTATGGAGGCACAAAGACAAATAGATACTTTCATGGTGCGACTGGAGGGTGAAACTTTTTATTGGTACAGCCAGGACCTAGTTACGACTGGTCCAGGGGCAGTAACCGAGGAACTGATGAACATAGCCTTTAGTAAGGCCCCCTCCCTTGACACTGACCGACAGCATTTGTTACACTGTACTCTATACTACTGTAGTATACCAGGACCCGATAAAGAATATGAGCAAGAGTTATTCAAAAATCCTGCAAACAGATTAGTATTACGAACCTTGTATTGGGATACTGAGGGAAACAGTGTGGTAAGCTGTTCATTACCTCAGGAATTCATAGCACTGTACAAGTCTAATCGACTACCACATGTCAGCTTAACGAAAAGCAAGAATGTGAAATGGGCAGACTTAGGAGAAAAAGTAACAAGGTGGGAAAAACAAACTGATTCAGAATTATCAGAGCAGGGAATACAAAAACAGAAATTGAATTGGCTAACACAAACACATCCAGCTGTACACTTACAAACTAGTGAGGACAGCTGATTAGCGTTCTTATTAGAAGAAGAAGAAAAAGCCCTGTGTGATATACCAGATATTCTTTGGTCAACAGGTAAATCAGATGTAGGACTTATTCAAACAGCAGGACCAGTAACTATTACACCAAAATCAGCATTTACACCACAAAAAAGACAATACCCCTTGAGGAAAGATGCAGAGCAAGGAATCAAGCCTATTATAGCAGCATTACTCAAGGAAGGAGTACTGGTGGAATCTCTTGATTCACCATGTAATACCCCTCTATTTCCTGTTAAAAAAGCAAATGGGGAGTGGCGGATGGTACAGGATTTACAAGCTGTAAACAATGCAATAATACCTAGAGCACCTACGGTGCCAGACCCACATACCTTGTTGAATGATTTAAAGCCACAACAAAAATATTTCACTGTGGTAGATATAAGCAATGCTTTCTATTCAATACCTATACATCCTGATAGCCAGTATTGGTTTGCATTTACATTCCAGGGTAAAAGGTATACCTATACTCGGCTACCACAGGGATATTGTGAGAGTCCAACAATATTTGCACAAGAAATGGCTAGCAACCTGGCAGGGTTTACCCCACCAGGAGATAGTCAAATTCTGCTTTATGTAGATGACATTTTGCTAGCAGCCCCCACCCAGCATTAATGCAGAGAGGATACTATAGCGTTATTGAAATTTTTAGCAGCACAAGGACATAAAGTAAACAAAAGTAAGTTACAACTTTGGAAAAAACAGGTTAGATACCTAGGATATGTAATATCCAATGAAGGTAGAATATTAGATGAAGACAGAAAAACAGCAATTTTACAAGCACCCAAACCGACAACCAAGAAGGAAATGATGTCCTTCCTGGGAACGACTAATTTTTGTCGAAGCTGGATATCAAACTATGCTTTAGAGTCTGCTCCACTGGCTGATTTAATATATAAAACACCAATGGCAGCACAAGATTTGTTACAATGGACACCCGAAGCAGAAACAGCTTTCTGCAGACTAAAACAATTGATAGCTTCATCATTAGTTTTAGGACTTCCGAATTACCATAAAAGATTCTTTCAGACCGTAGATTGTAAACAGGGATATATGACTTCAGTTCTGATGCAACAGCATGGGGATAAGCAACATCCCATAGCTTACTATTCATCACAGTTAGACCCAGTGGCACCACCGTTGCCTCACTGTGTGCAAGCAGTGGTCTCAGCTGCAATGGCAGTACAGGCTTCAGCCTCAGTAGTGTTATTCCACCCTCTCACATTGAGAGTGCCTCATGCAGTTGCGATAATTTTACTGCAGGAAAAAATAGCATATCTTTCACCTGCTAGACATCTTTCATGCATGACCATACTGCTGAGCCAACCTCATATGGTAATTGAACGTTGTACAACATTGAACTCGTCAACATTGCTTCAAACCCCTGTGGATGGCACACCGCACAGTTGCCTGCAGGAAATTGAGCAAATAACCTTGCCCAGACAAGATCTCACTGACATGCCCTTGGATGATGCCGAGGTGACATTTTACGTGGATGGCTCATGCAGAAGGGGTCCTACAGGAAAAAATCCAGTGGGGTATGCAGTAGTTACAGATACAGAAACTTTAGAAGCCCAACCCTTACCGCATAACCTATCTGCTCAAGCAGCAGAATTGATAGCCTTAACACGGGCTTTCACTCTAGCGAAAGATAAATGTGTAAACATATATACTGACAGTCAGTATGCTTTCTCTACAGTGCATGTTTTTGCGCAACAATGGAAAAACAGGGGAATGATAACATCCAATGGTAAACCAATTAATCATGCGCAACTTATTTTGAACCTATTAGATTCTATTCAGTTACCTACTAAAGTAGCTATTTGTAAATGTTTAGCTCATACAAAACAACAGGATAGAATTTCAAAAGGGAATGCAAAAGCTGATGCAGCTGCAAAGCAAGCAGCCTCAGACTCAGAAACTTTACTTTTAACAGAGGAATTACAGCCCTCTGAGATTTTAGATCTAGAAATGTTAAAAACAATGCAGACATTAGCTACAAAGGCAGAGAAACAGAAATGGGAGAAACGAGGTGCAATCCTCGAAAATGGACTGTATGTCTCCAAAGAGAAAAAAACAATATTGCCGTCTAATTTATTTAGATATGCAGCTTTGTTGAGCCATGGGCAATGCCATGTCTCAACAGGGGGATGGTACAGTTAGTAAATCGACTATTCCAAACATATGGATTCACAAACTATACACAAAACATTTTGTGCAGCATGTCATATTTGTAATAAACATCATGCACAAGGGGCATTCAAACCCAAGCAAGGAAGTTTTCCTATACCACCATATCCGTTCCATACTATTTGTATGGATTTTATAGAATTGAATAAATGTGAAGGGAAAAAATACTGTTTAGTAATTATAGATATGTTTTCTAAATGGGTAGAAGCTTTTCCAACTAAAAATCCGGATGCAGCAACAGTGGCAAAAGCCCTAATAAAAGAAATAATTCCTAGATTTGGCATACCAGAAAGAATCTATAGTGACAATGGGACACATTTTGTTAATCAGACGATTCACCAGCTTGGGAGATTCTTTGGGATCTCCTTGAAGAATCATTGTGCTTACCACCCACAGTCTGCAGGACTGGTGGAAAGGTACAATGGAATTTTACAAAGCAAGTTGAGAAAGTTAGTGAGCGAAACACAGAAGAACTGGATTTGCTGTTTGCCTTTGGCACTGCTGAACATGAGAACAATTCCAAATGTAAAGGGTTTGACCCCCTTTGAAGTGATATTTAGAAGGGCATATTATGTGCCACAGTGGAAAACTCTCATGCCTGCAGAACTAGAGGCTGACAGCTCATTAGCTAACTATATGAGAAAACTGTTAACAAATAAAACTGTTTTGCAGTTGAACTCTTTTTCAGATAAAAGACAGACCAGACCGTTGGAAGCAGTGCTGACCCCTGGGTCCTGGGTTTGGCTGAAGGTTACGAAGAGGAAGAATTGGGCGAGTCCAAAGTGGGAAGGACCGTACCAGGTACTGTTGGCGACGCCTACTGCAGTCAAAGTTGCTGAGAGGTCGTCCTGGGTCCATCTGATGCACTGTAAACCGGTAAAGAATTTTCAACTTGATAAACATTTTGTGACTGATACACAACAAAGGCAGGATGGCCAAGAACAAAATGAGTAAAAATACAGATCAACCCCAGAGATGTTGTTTAATCATCTTGTTGACTATGCATTTACTGACTATGATTGTGACAACCTTCTTTTTGTTGTGGTTTTTCCTACATGTAACCACACAAGTGAAAGTGGAGAGACGTGATGAACTGTCTATAGACTGGCATCCGAACTTTAACACATACCTAGCTATGAAGCGTGTATATGTAGAGACTATGAACATTTCGAATTGCTGGGTATGTACTGCTATACCAACAGCATATGGAGGACTGTTAATGTCCGCTGTCCCCTTGGGGATAAATAAGACTTGGGTGAATTTACTTTTTGATACAGGATCTGTAAGATCACAGGACAAAATTGCATTGTATTTATCTATTACACAGAGGGGAATTGTATGTTTTTACAAAAATGATACACTTCAAGTGGGTTGGAGTAACTGCAATATAACCATATCTTACAAATGCTATATTAAAGCTAAAGATAGAGGCACTGTTTGTAATACAAATTATGATTCATATTTGAGCTTAATGAAAACAACATTAAGTGATGTGCAGAGAAATCCTGTTTTACACAAACAACTGTATGTTATAGACAAGAAAATGTTTCATTCAGAATTAACCCACATCAGTACTAAAGTAGAAAACTGTTATTTTGTTTGTGGGAAAAAGGCATACAAATGGCTACCTGAGAATTGGTCCGGCAGTTGTTTTTTGGGTTATCTGGTTCCGGCCATAAGACATACTGCAGAATTGCCTCTAGGTAAGATACGAAATGTGAGCGATGTAGCCCGGAAACCTGAAGGTCCAATCGGAAAGCCTGTGAACCCTGTGGGAAAAATCGTAGCTGGTTGGAAAGACCATCATTCCGTAAAAGATAAAGAAAAATTGACTCATATGGACTTGAGTGACAGTGTTATATCCTGGGCTGGAATACTTGCAGCATATGGAGCAGTCAAATCGATCTGGGAGTTGAGAAAGCTGTCGAAACTTCTCGAAGTAATGAGTAACGCAACTTTTTCAGCTCTCAAACTAGTGACTGATGAACTGAATGCAATGAGAACTGTTGTGCTACAAAATCGAATGGCTCTTGACTTCACCCTAGCGGCGAGAGGTGGTACGTGCGCACTTATCAAAGAAGAATGCTGTGCGTTCATACCAGACAATCGACATGAAATTAATGATCACCTAGAGGTAATACAGCAGGTATCGGCCATGACTGAACCAGGCCCAAACCCACTGACAAACTTTTTCCAGAGTCTGTTTGGTGGGTGGGGTTCTATCCTAATGAACATCTTGATTGCTATTTGTGTGGGTCTGCTCCTATTAGGAGCATGTGGCTGTTGTGGGATTCCCTGCATGAAAAGATTAATCAAAGATTTTGTTGATATATCTGTAACTGAAACTTTGTGCCAAGACATTGAGTTAAAGAAATTAATTTCAGATGAAATTCTTTCAGAAGTATAAACTAAATGACTTGTCTGGTTGAAAGTCCTTATAAAGGAGAAGGCTGGGGGATGAAATGACATTGTTTATATTTCTGAATAGAATAACAGTATTAAAAGGGAGGAAAATGTTAGAAAAATATGTATTTGAACAAATATAAAGTGCTAGCTAAAAAGCAAATAGTATATAATGCATTTTATTCTATTAATAATATGGCAATAAGAATGATTTTACATGCAATTGCTTGAAGCTTTGGAGCTGCAGTGTGTTTGAACTCTGACCCTGGCAGTAGCCAGCTCAGCAAGCTTATGTTTTTCACTAATGATTATCTGCTGGGTCAGGAAATTAAATGTATAAAGCATTGAAAATCTTCTTCTCCTTCCTCTGGGACAATCGGCCTTGTAAATGTTATCGAGATAAGATGCAGCTGTTGGGAGAATGTTGCAAGAAGAACAAAGAGGTGTATTACAAGACTGAACCAACTATTGTATTCGAGTAGGCCTGAAACCTTGAAGGAGTAACATTTACAGAGAGACATTATAATTGACCAGGTGCTTTGCAAGGCTGTATTATTCCCATGGGAAAAACTTTTAAAATGTATAACATCAGCTTTTCTTATGAATAGAATATTGTAAACCATAGTGATGTAGGTGCCCTGTGACTGACCACGTCAGTAAGGTGGGCACAGCTTGAATGTTAAACCTATATAAAATTGTGTACTTCCTGCATCATGTCAGACAAAATTCTGTACTTGTATGGTTATTTGCCTCCTGGTGTACACTATTAAACTTTTGCATCTGAGCCTCCTGTGTTGTAACTTTGTTTTATTTAACAGGAACACATGACTTTCCCTGCAAAGGCAATCTGGGGGAGGCAAGGCCCTTTGCCAGAGGCCTGAAGACCAAGTGAGACAGATGCAGACCATCTCTAGCAAGGCAGTGTGGTCTGTCAATCATATGTCCCCAGGCTGCCAGACAGTGGATCCCACTGGGATGATACCAGTAAGGGAACCATGTATTACTGACAATAATTTTCTGTTTGTATTGAGCCCTCATTCTGGGTGACAGCAGACTGCTGCTCTAGTCCAGGGACATACCTGCATGGGATACATATTCAGCAAGCTGAATCATGTCTGTCTTCCTATAGTCCAGGGAGGTACATCTGAAATTGTTCACACCACCATGGACCAGGCCAGAGTGATACCTGTACCAGTTGTAGGATGACTTGAGTGTATGTGTGATATGGCAGATTATGGCACCTGACAAACAAGTGACCATGACTTTCTCCTTATCCTGGCTGGTGAGATGCACATCTGTGTGTCTCCCAGTGGAGTCTTCTTTGAGTAATATGTTGGGTGTATGGTAAGGCCTTAGTGTTTGCAAGACCCTGATATGTTGACTCTGCATTGGTTCATAGGTTGCTACTAGGCTATCGGCCCTAGGGCCTATACAAGCCTAGCCATAACAATTCCCTGGCTATTTCTTCCCACACTATTTACTTCCCTGGACCCCTGTCTAGCAGGGCGACTGACATGATCCCCGGGGTGAATTGACTTTGTGGTGTGTAGGTTTGTGGAGTTCTCATGTGTTTTTGCCTCTGAGGTGTCCTTTGTTTGGATTTTTGTTTTGTTGCGGACCTACACTTATATGGGTGTGTGTTGTGTATTTGCAGGTGATGTTTACTGACTCCATTCACTGCCTGGAACCTATGTTAATGCACAATTTGTTCTGGTGTGCACATTCTCCATTTGTCTGGACAGCGGTTCTCCTTCCCCTTATGTGTGTCTCTTTGTCTTTCTGTAGTCCAGTCACAGGGTTTGCCCACAGTGGCTGCTGTTATGTCTTCATACTTCTGGTGTGAGTGGGGTAAATGCCGTAACATCACACACAAGGTTATGGACTTCACACCTCAGAGTGAACCTATTTAGGAGGTTGTCCATCATTACACCACTACATTTGCTGTGGTCCTCAGATGGTTTGTGTTACTATATGTTACTATGAGGCTTCATGTTGGCCTAGCTGCCAAACCATCACAGACTGACATCTGGACAGGTCCATATATGACAGTCAGACAAAGGCCCACACATGGGGACAGGGTGTTTATACTGCTCTAGCAAACATAGACAGTTGGGAAACCAGTTTGGTATTTGCTTGCATTCTCTTATGGGTATGATGTCTGCTTCTCCACTGTCTGCCATTGATGTTTTCACATGACCCTTTCTTGTTTTGCAAATAGTTGGCAAGTGACTGCAATTTTAGGGCAAGCAGAACAGACATACAAGGCATACTTGTGTTCCTTCTGTGACAACCTGTCATTCCAGGGGTATGAATGTTGGCCAGTGACATGTTGTCAGTGCTGACACAGTAAGGTGAAAGCCTTTTATAACTTGGCAGTAGAGTGACCTTCAGGTACCTGCTGTTCTAATAGGCATCATACCTCCTGACATTTTAGAGCCAGACATCTGGACAAAGCCATAAGTAATTTGGGTACAAAGGCCTACATATGGGGACCATTGTTAACTATTGGCCTTACAAACCTAGAAAGGTGATACAATAACATGTTTTGCATTAGCATGCATTTTCCTAAAGGATATGAATTCTGAAACTACAATCTGTCATTACTTTCTGACTTTAGTCTGTCGTGATTGGCCATAAAACCAAAATTTCATGGTAAACAGACCATAAATATGATGCAAAGTCTCTGAACATTCTGAAAAAGTCTGTACAGTTGAGAGGTATGCTATGCACTGTGTAGGTTACTCCGAGCTGTGTACTGCCCATATGTGTGGCCCCCTGTCCCTGACCTGTCCAACATTCCTGCACTAACAGATATTGATGTCTGGACAGTGTGTACAACTCCTACCATAGCTACATTTGACATGCAAAATAGTTAGCACTAGTTTGTGGAACATGGACCCTGTCAACTACAGTACTGTACCTAGGCCACTAAGACATGACAGCCAGGAGTAAATGCAAGCCACATACTGACAGTGTTAACCACACATATACATAGCTCATTGACCCCTGCATATTGTGGACATGCAACAAGTTATCAAGGTGATTGGGACAGCCCTGGCAATGTGTGGTCTGCTGCTAATACCCTACAAACATTAATGTTACTGCATTTCTATGGGAACATGGTTATGTGGGCGAGAGGGGGCACACCTGTCAACATTTTGGTTCCATGTAGCATAGTATTGTGCCTGTCTAGGAGAATACACACATATCACTAAATACCACAGGTTAGACTGTAATGGCAGACGTTTGGGTTTTAGACTTCTTACCCCTCACAGCCTTACTGCAGCTGCAAGACCTGCTGTGATATCACTGTGTAAGTCTGTATGGAAAAATTTAATCACTGTCCCCATTTGTGGGTCTTTGCCAGACATTTCTTTATGGTTTTGTACAGCTGACTTGCTGGGTGAGGCTGAGGGGTGAGTATGGGATCACCACATTGACATCCATGCATGTGACCTATGACCCCCCAGTTAGTTAGCCCCCACATATACTGCAGTGAGATTTGTCACCTAGGGGGACTAGTAGATACTCTGGGGAAGCCAGTACTGGGTGGACATTTTCTTTTGTCTCACATAGCTGTCAGTTGTCTGCTGCTATCCCGGTAGGCCACCCCATTCCCTTGCATGCATGCAGCAATATCATAGCTATGCTACCACAAAGTATTACTCCATTCATTTATTGTTAAGAAGACTGACTTACCTTGTGCCTGCAGCAGTTGTGGGGATGGTGCTTGAGAGCTGGCTCTGTCAGGTGCACACAGCCCATACATTGCAAGATACAGGTAGTGTGATGCGTGTGGCATCCATTTTACTGTGTGTGTGAGTCAGAGAGAGGTGTCATTACCTGGGTCCCTACAGTGTCAGTGTGTGTGCTATGCATTGCCTCTTTGCCAAGGCTTGGGAATACTGGGCAGACCTCCATCTGCCTACAGGAGCAGGCTCAGGGGGTTCCTCCTCCAAGTCCCCCTGTGGCTTTGGGGGCCTTAGCAATGGTGGGAGGCTGTGTGGCCCTTCCCCGTGATGTTCCTGCAGAAGCTGTTGCTGCAGGATCATATTGTGTAGCATGGCACATATTATGAATATGTGTGCACATGTGCCTGGAGAGTACTGCAGTGCTCCCTCATATATATCAAGGCAGCAGAACTGTGACTTGAGCATCCCAAACACATGCTCTACAATGTTCCCAGTTTGTGCATGCCTCTCATTATGGCATTCTTCAGTGTGTGTGTGTGTGTGTGTGTGTGTGTGTGTGTGTGTGTGTGTGTGTGTGTGTGTGTGTGTGTGTGTGTGTGTGTGTGTGTGTGTGTGTGTGTGTGTGTGTGTGTGTGTGCATTTCTGATGGGTGTCATCATCCATGACTAAAGTGCATAGCCAGCATCTCCCACCAGATGGCCATACGGGATGTCCACCCTGGCAAATGCCTAGTACAGCTGTGAGACATGCCAGATGTGAGAGTCGTGATAACTACCATGGCTGCCAGCTCACACATTCATGATAATGCCCTGGGCATTGCACATGACCTGGAAGTTGATGGAGTGATAGCTCTTGTGGTTGACATAGACTCTACCCTCTTCACCGGTTGGTGCCTTGATGTGGATGTGTGTGCAGTCCATGTCATGCAGTACCTCTGGGAAGTCTGCTACATGGTGAAAGAGACACATATTGCTGGTCCTCTTCTCATGGGTGCTGGGGAAATATATGCGCTCACCATCATGTATTCACATGACATCCAGGAACTGGTGGAGTATCCTGGATGCAGATGCCTGTGAGACCCCCTTGATCTCCCCAGTAGGTCTTTGGAAGGTACCTTTAGCTAATATTCATAAGGCTACACATAACTTGGTTTCAAATGGGATGGGTTTCCCTCTGTTGGCTTTGAGTCTGAGGTGAGGCCGGCACAGCTCGTTGAGTTGCTGAAGTAAGTCCCTGTCCACCCTGTAGCACTCTAGTATCTTCAGATCATGTAGCCCCTGGTAGGTTACCCTGGGTCTGAACGCTCTTCTCCTCCTCACCAGTTTGGGACAGTTGCCAGCATTATCCTCCTCACCACCCTCAGTCTCTAGCACACACTGATGTATCAAAGTGACAGCAGCCCTTAACATTTTGTCATTTAAAATTCCCAGCCATGTACACCAATGGTGCAGGGTTTGTGGGGAAAAAAAAAACAGACTGAAAGGTGTTGCATACTTTCTACTGTTGTGTTGCAAATGCTGCCTGTGTGATTGGCTGACTATGATATATTCCACCTGCCAGCTATATTATTTGTACTTGAGTGCCTTTATTCTGCTATTTCCCATTTTATTTTCCCATTTCCACCCCTTCTAAGCCCGCTGCACACCATGCAAAACCGCTGCTCAAATGTAAACACTTCTGCTATTTCCTTTTGTATTTTTTTTCTGCTCTGTTTAAGCCCTGTGGCATGCAGTGCAAACTGCTTTAGCAAGTGTAAAAATTGCTGAGCAGAAAAGGACCTCCCATGGATATGAACATGCTCCTTAGTTCTTGAAAGAGCTGAGCACAGCTAAACAGCCTCAGACACACCCCCTTGCTTAGCTGTGCTTAGCTGAGCAGAAATAGGAGCTGCAAAGCTCCAACGTGCCTACACTAAGCATGACACACCTCCTTTTCATGTCAGCTGCTTCTCCTGCTTACACCACCGCATTATAGCTCCTACATGGTTAGGTGCATGTGGATATGGTCTCCCATTTTGCTATTCCATAAATTTAGGTAATTTGCATACCCCACTGCCTTAGACCCTAGTTACCCCACTACTCTGGAGCCTATGTGCTTAGCTACCACTGTTACCTGTTATTGTTTTGGTTCGGCATGCTAACCACTATAATGGCAAATGTCATCTTTCCCATTACATTGTCTTTTTTACATTTTTTAAATTTTCTGAATGATCTCGTTTGTGCACCACTGCGCTTCGCTTAAACAGCCAAAATTGGCCAACTTTTATTTTTATAATTTTAAAATGTTTTTTCCTGCCAATGGCCATATTGTTGGCCACTGACATGGCTAATACTCATAATACATGCTTTACTTTGAGCTGTCATGCCCCCGTTTTGATTTTTGCAGAAATGTACTTGGTTAGTAATCAAATACATTTCTGCAATGGACACGGCTGTGACACGGATGCCTGTCTGCTTACTTAATTGCTAAATCACCTCATTTGCATGGTTTTCAGCAGCAAATGAGGTTATTAGCATTATTCCATTGCATCTGTGTCAGAATAATGCTGGGGGTTCATGCACATCCCCAGCCTTATTTACTGGAACGCATGGCACCCATATTCCGTGGTATAGTGGATACACTCTTCAGTCACGGAGAATCACTCCTTGTAAGCTTTATTGAATTTCAGCCATAATGTAGTTGCAAACATTATACATCAGTTAGAATCTTTCCAGTCATTGTCAGTCAAAAATTACATAACTCATTCAAATCCTGCCTTTTCTAAACCTCCTTCCTCATCTGTATGCATTGTTGCCACAATTAATTCCCATTTTTCCTATGTAATTTGCTCCTACCCTTTTCTAAAGATCCAAATTCCAGTTGTTTTATCTCTGTTACTATAGTCACTACTACTAGTAAAGTTGGTTTAGATTTTGATTTCCATTTTCTAACAACTGCCTTTTTGGCAGCCACCATAATTAGACTTAGCATGGCCTTACTATGTCTAGGCAATTCCGATTCTGTATCATAGCTCAAAAAAATGATTTCCTTAGTTACATCAATCTGCTCACCCAGTATCTCTGACAGAGCAGCCTACAGGGGATCATTAAAGTCTGCCATCTCATTACACTTCCAGAAAATATGTTTCTTGTTACCTCTTTCTTCCCTATTACATCTCCAACATTTGCTGTGTACCTGAGGACAATTTAATTAAAGTTTACTTGCGGTGTTAAAATATCTGTGTAAACACTTCCAAGCAAACATCCTAAATCTTCTAGACTTTGTTGTATATTTGGAAGATATACAGTGCATATATTCTCCCAGCCTTTCTTTGTGAATTGTTTATCCAATCTCTCTTCCAAATCCTTTCTAACCTCCTGTGACTGATTTTTATAGTTTGTCCTGAAATATTTGGTATGCTGTACTAATTATTAATTTTTTAACAATAGCTTATGTTCCAGAGACTACCAAAAACTCTACCAGTGCTGTTCTTTTGCTCCTATTTCTTTCTCTTTACCTATACTCTGATATCAGTCCTTAATAGGGAAGGTGATCTCTATGCTGTAGTCCAAATAAATTATTGGCATATTTCCTCTCTATTACATTTCCCTTCTAACAAAATAATCCAGAGAAACATGAACCAGGAAAAAGAACAAAAAGTGTGAATGCTCCATGATCACTGCAAGCCACACATTTATTTAGAACAAGTACATAAGTGTGTTTGTCTGTAACTAATAGGCTTCTTCAGCTAACTGAAAGAAAATGATACACTGCTATTCAAAACTTTTGAAATCACAGGATACTTTTGTGCCAAAAATTTTAAAGCAACAATGTACCTGAATGCAATAAAGCCATTAGTATTATAAAAGGAAAACTGTATTAAAAAGTCATCAGTTTTTATAAAAATACCAAACAATAAAAACATTTTGAGAATATTGCACAGAAATGCATAATAATTTATTTTAAAAAGGTATTTAAAAAACCACTGACATTGGTAAGCTTTTAATTGCAGTAAGTAAGTGATAGATAGAGTCCCATTACATCCAGGGAGGGTTATGTGCATTAAGACATAATTGCCATAACAATTCTTTTTTCTCTAAAACTAACCCCCAGGGTTTTCCCTTCTAATTATTTGCTCTCAATACCTTGGTTCTTTTACCAGTTTTCTCCAATAAATTCCAGTCAGCCTCTTGCCTGCTGTCTGTATCCCTAATTGCAATCATCCCTATTTTCAGAATCTCTTTTCTTGATTCCCTTAGCTTAGTTCTTAGAATACTTTTTGCCACTTTATGAATAGAATATTCTGCATGGTTTTTGTTATTATTCTTAAGGATCTGTATCTAAAATCCCAGTTTCCCCTTGTTCCTTGTGATTCACCCCGTTTCATCATCACCATTCTTTTCTACTTTTCATTATAGGTTTCTGTTTGTGCAATGTATAGGAGCCTTAACTGTGTAGCTCTAAAATACCCATTCAAATCAGGTAATCTCAAACTGCCTTGTCCAAATGGAAAAATCAGCTTATCTCACTTGACTCTTGCATCTTCCCCTCCCAGATAAAATCATTCAGCTCTTTATTAATTGCTATCCAGAACTTCTCCTGTGGTTGATAACATATGCTTGACCTATATATAAAATGAAAAGGACTAAAAACATTTTAACTGCTTGTATCTTGATATCCATATTCATATAACAGAGCTTCCAATTTCTCAGTTTTTGTGTTACCTTTTTATAGTCTCTTTCCACATATCCTTAGCTGCCACACCAGAATAATTTTAATCCATACTCTTAAGTACTTTATTTTATCATGTCCCCGTATATGAATATTGCTGAACCAATTCATGTGTGGGTTCATAATTTACAGCTATTTCCTTTGTTTTAGCTTCATTAAGTTTGTATTCTGAAAAGATTTGAATCTGCCTAAAAATGTTCAACAAAGATGAAATGTCCTTCTCTGGTTTTATCAGGTGTAAAATTATATAATCTGTAAACAGAGCCAGCTATTCTTAATAACATACCAATTATGTCCCTGAATTTCTGAGTTTCTTATTTTCTTTGCCAATGGTTCTAAACATAGTGCAAAAATAAAGGGAAAGAGGACACCCCTGCCGGGTTCCTCTGCTCAAAAAAAATTATCAGAAAGGAACCCATGCACTATAATTTTTTGCCTCTGATCCCTCATATATCCATGAAATGCAGCCTTTGTCTTATTGGAATGGAGGGCTGCAACAGTCATCTCTCTGCATAAGTAGAGCCCATCAACTGACCCAGGGAACTACAGACCCATTAACTTGACCAGTCTTATCTGCAAGGCCATTGAGAGAATTATCATGGACCAAATCAATAATGCCATAGGAAATCTACAAACACTGGACCAGACCCAGTTTTGCTTTGTCAAAGGGAAGTATTGCCTGCTCAGTCTGGTGAGCTTCTTTGAGAAAGTCACTAGGGATATGGATGAAGGTAAAATGGTACACACTGCTTATCAAGACCTGACTTTTGATACAGGTCCCCACTGAAGAATCATAAATAAACTCACTGAATTAGGCATAAACTCCTACATTGTCAGGCGGATAGGAAACTGGCTCAATGACAGGACGCATGTAATCCAAATGTGTGAATCCACTTCTGATAAGAAACTTGTTACTAGTGGTGTCCCACAGGGTCAGTGCTGGGACCCCTCCTGTTTGGTATATACTTTTCTGAGGTGAAGACCAATGTTAGGGGCCTCTGGCTTATGAAGTTCTCTCCAAATGATGCTGACATCCTACAAACTGGCCTACAACTGACAAATGACTGATGCCAAAACCATGGTCTGAGACTAAATGCTAAAAAATGCATAATTATACCCTTAAGTAAATCAGATATCCCTGCAAATTATAATACTGATAGAACACCAATAAAAGTAGACCCATTGGTAATGGACCTTAGGAACACAGATAGATAGTAATCTAAACATTGATGACCAGGTAGCTATGGTAGTAAGGAAATCCTTTTGTGTGGTCAACTTATAAGTAAAGGCATGGCATCAAGGTCAAAGGAAGTTATTGTTCCATTGTACTCAGCCCTCATCAGGCCCATAATCAAGTACAATGTTCCCTTCTGTATGTACCTAACCAGGCACTTACACCATTTGCAGTGGCCCCACAGGTGTCTCACACAAAAAATAAAGCATAATGCAGATGTCTTATGTGGACGAACTAAACGCTCTATCCCTTTACTCCATCTCATATCATTTATTGAGAGGTGACTTATTCCTGACCTACAAGGCATGATGGAAATGTTACATATTCACAAGAACAATTATACAAGGATTATGCGTTCCTTCAACCTGAACCTTATTAGTGACTCTAACAGAACTTGCTGGAGAGGCAGGTTTGTATCCCAAAGGTTACCTAAGATTACCTTGTGTATGGAATAAACATCCCATCTTCATAAAACAAGGCCTGTCCCTCACTCTCTTTAAAAAAGATTAGAATAAATGGATGGGAAAGCATAAATTCTCTCCCAGGATACTGCCCATGTCCCTTATGGGCAAAGGCAGTCTGTAAAATAACTTGGTGCTCCAACACCCAAAGACCCACTACCTTGATACTACGCCATCCCACATTTGGGGAATTAAGATATGATATTGTCATAGTCTAAATATTATTGGCTAGGTTTGTATAGGTTCATGTACCTTTAGCCTAGTAATTACATATGAACCCACAAACACAAAATCTATTTACAACATTTACAAGTATGATTGATAACAAGTCTTCCACATTTTAATAATCTTCCATCAAAACTTATTTTATTATTACTTCACGACATTTAGTCCAGGAGGAAGTTAAATAGCATCTGTCTGAGTTCCTTCAGAAGATGAGCAGCCTTATTCCAGATTTAAATTTTATTTATATTGTGAGAAAATCTTAATCTTAATGCTTTAATTTCTTTATCTACCAGTGTATTAAATAAGTGAAGAAATTCAGTGAATTGAAGTGGATCTTCCTTTTTCTAATTTCTTGTAACTTTTTCTCACTTCAACCAGTGTACTACAAAGAAGATGATATTAATACCTTTTCAAACAAATTGGTATAGGAGTATTAAATAAAGTCAATTTTTTATGTATGTAAAATTATCTGACCACAATGCTTGACCCAAATCTTCAGCCTTCCTCCAGTAATCCTTCAGAATTTTACATTTGCAAATCATATGTTTCCACTCAACTTAAATTGTCATATTGTATTCCCAGCAAGTTGCATTATTTTTTCTATTTATTTATTGCCAAAATTCTAAGAGGAGTATAAGCAAATTTAAGTATTCATTTTCATGTGATTATTTTCCACTATCATACACTTATGGTCTTTCCTACTGATTTCAAAACTAGATTATTATCTTCCTCAATAGGTTATATGATTACTTAAATCATTATAATGAATTGCACATATATATGTAGGTTCACTGAGTCATAGTTACATATTAGGATAATGACCACCAGGGCCTTTATAAGCTTAGCTGTACAATCCAGCCCAAATATGTCACTATGTATCAATGGGCATTTATTAGGTAGGATGTTTCTAGAGGTTATGAGGTAATTATGTTAGTTTGAACATTACTGTCTGCCACTGTCTATCAGAAATTTTCAATTTCCTATCCATTGGTCAAGATTAAACATAAATAGAGTTAGGGATTGACTCTGCTTCACGTGGATAGGAAGCCTGTTTCAGAGCATGTGGATGCTCTGAGACAGATATGTATCTCAACAACATGTCTTATTTATGTCAAAAGCAAAATTTAATTCCTTGGATCTAGTCATTGTGATGCTCTTCATTTTGCAGATGTACAAAAGGTTCATCAGAATTGGATCTGAGGATGCTTTGTAGACCAGACATAGCGTGGCTCTCAGTAACCTGTAGGAGACAGATTAGAAAGGCAGCGCTTTAAGGTGATCCATATAGGACAATGTGTTTATACCCTGGATTCTCCTGGTAAGGAACCTTTAAGGGCTTTCCAACTGTTGCATGTGTCTGGTCAGGGACATGCTGAAGGGGGCACTATACTCAATGATAAGGGCCAAATAAAGTGGCACTATAATGTTCTTGGACCTGGCTTCTATGCTTTTATTTACAAGTTTGGAAATATTGTATGATTTTCTTACTACCTTGGCCACGTGCTGGTCAAAGGCTGGATTACTTTCTACATATGTTCCCAGGTCCCTGACTACTTTGTCAGCTGTTAGGGGTGTCTTATTGATTGAGTAATTAGCATGGGTTCAGTTTTGCCAAAAGGAACTATAGTGCATTTCTTGGCTTTGAGTTTTAGTCTGTGACTTTGGCATCCTCTATTTGTCTGTGTTGGACCCTCTTGTAGGATGCTTGTGTCATGGGGGTATCTGTGATAGCTCCCAATTTGCAATCATCTGTGAACTTGTTCAGCCAAAGGCTCATGACATTAGCTTTTACCTTCGAGAAGTAGATAACAAATAGAAGTGGCCCCAGCAGTGATCCTTGAGGTACCTTGCTAGCGACTGCTCTCTTAGTGGAGGTGGTCTTCTTGGGTCTTGTCTGTGAGCCATCTGTCAATCCAACAAGTTTTATAGGGTTTTATGCCCAGTTTGGTGAGTTTGTCAACTATACCTTAGTGTGGTATTGTATTGAACATGTTAGTCAAGTCCAGGTAGGTAGTATGCACCATTGCTTTTTGACCTTCTCAAAGAATTCCACCAGATTTAGTGGGCATGATCTTTTCTTGACAAAACCAAACTGGGCTAGGGCCATTGTCTAAAGGTTGCCTATGTCTTTTTAATCATTTCCATAATAATTCATTTCATGGTTTTGCATATTAGACTAGTTTGACTGTAATTTCTTGTGTTGATTAATGGTCCATCTATGTGAAGTTAGATGACCATTGCAGTCCTCCTGTATTCTCATGATGCAAAGCCTGATTTGAGGCTATAATTGAAAACTGACTCAAGTGGTCAGGATAGCTCATGTTTCCAACTATTTAGAAGCATCCCAGGATATTTTTAGGGTCTACTGAGGCTGTGTTTTTGGCCTTAGCACCATCAGAACCTGATCCCTGTTAATATTTGTGGAGTATGCTAGAAGGTTTTTCATGATGGAGGCAGGATGCAGGGGGAGTAAGGGGTGAAGTTTGAACTGAAGTTATCAGTCAAAAAATTTGGTGTTGCTCTGCTCAAGGAAGCTGGTATCATTATCCACCTGTTCAGCACACTGATGTGTGCTGCCTTTGAGGTTTCAGACATAGCTGTAGAAGGCCTTGTGGTTCTCTTCAGCCTATGAGGCTATATTGACCTCATAATTGGCCTTGTTTGATTTAATTAGTCATCATAATTTCTTGTTTAGTTTAATTAGAGGGCTCTTATCATTATGGGAGTTTATTTTGCTGACTTTTAACCATGACTTCTTCCTTTTGTTATATATCCTCTTAAGGTTAGGATTTCACCAGTGTTTTTAGAGTTTGTTATGGACTTACTTCTAGTAGACACAGCAGCCTCTATGCAGCCATTTACATGGTAGTACAGGGTCTCTGTGAACAATTTTGCATGGGTTATTGTGAATCTGGGGTTGTGAGAGGCACTGAAATTTGACAAATTATCACTTAATAGGATGTATTTTGCTTTGGAATAGTGCCTAACTTACTGAGTTTGCTGGGGTTACTGAAGGAGATAGCACTGGGGTCTGACTTCAGCAGTGAGGATGTGACATAGGGAGTGGTGCATCTCTCTCCCATATTAGTGAGTACCAGGTCCAGTATGTTTGAACCTCTGATGGGTGTGTGCAGCATCTGTTCAAGGGTATTTGTGTTAATGAAGTCCAGGAATCATTGTGCCTGTGAATATGAGGCAGTGTATATTTCCCAGTCTATAGAGGAGTAGTTAAAGTCTGTCATGAATAGTGTAATTGGTTCAATGGTAAGTGTGTCCAGTAAGTCTATGTATAAGCTATGGGAATCTAGGGACATAGAGAGTGACCTATAGCTTGCTAGGATATAGTATGGGACATATATATTATATAATTCCCCAGTCTACCCATCTGTACGTTGACTATTCTATCATTCCTCAGTCTACCCATCTGTGCAGTGACTACATTTAATGCACATCATGTTGAGTATTCAACACACATGTCAAATGGATCCAGGTGATATGCCCATTCATTCCACAGTCTGCCCATCTTTGCAGTGTCTACATTTAATGCACATCTGCTGAGTATGCTACACAAATGTCAAATGGAACCTTGTGATATACCCTATCATTCCACATTCTACCTATCTGTGCAGTGACTACATTTAATGCACATTATGCTACACAAATGTCAAATAGAGCCAAGTGATATATTCTATCATTCCTCAGTCTACCCATCTGTGCAGTGACTACATTTAATGCACATAATGCTGAGTATGCTACACAAAAAAAGAACAAATCTTGGGTAAACCAGGAAAACAAATTTATTGTAAGCACTTTCGGACACAAACATGTGCAACCTTCTTCAGATCTGACTGTGTCTGCAAGGTCAGGTATTAAGTCATAATATAGGCAACCTGGGATGTTGTCACAGCCCTTTGATTATATGTTTTTAGCCTTAGAAACGCACAGGTGAGCTGCTCTACTGAGAAAATAAACCGAGTAATGTTTGCATCCTTAAACAGCTCTGCACTTAGTTGTGTTTTTCCCTTAACATTTCACACTTATTGACATAAATGATTTCTGACAATGCCTTGAAATATATCCTTGGTTATGCATCATACGTCACTCAGTGGTACTGTTCTCAGACTGATAAAACTCTACCTATGCCACGTAATTACATCAATTGCACAACATATGCCTATATGCTTTCCATTTGAAAGTTGTGTTTGATTGTCCTGATAACATATAAGGATGGTTCCCTATTACGCTGCGTCTTTGTCGAACTGAAAAGTGCGAAAAGGCAAAATAGTGAAGCAGCTTTTCAGTGAGTTTTTTCCCTGGGAAAGAATTTGTTTGGCCGCTTTCACTACTTTGCCTTTTCGGCACTGTAGTGTGATCTCGGAGCTGGTATATTTAAGTAGGGGTGTGTGGGGGGTATGGGGGGCGAACCTCCCCACATTATGTAATGTTTCACAGTTTTTTTTTTCTCGGAACAGTGATTTTTTTTTTCCCTTGGAAAAAAATTGCTGTTCTGAGGTGTCGACGTTGTAAGCTTTCACTTGCATGGGGTCAATTATGTGTCATTCGCTCTTCTGAATATGCAATATCATAATATAGACCCTATAAGGACACATTACAAATGAGTTGGTAGTAGCTCATGGAGAACAGTTACTGACATAACTGCTGATAGTCACACAATGTTGCTGGTGACCATCTCAATAATTCTTGGGAACAGCAACACCATGCAGCATACAATGAATTCCACAAGGGTGCAATCAAATCAAAACGTGATATTTTTGTGTTTATCACAACATTACAATATGTTGATGAAACAAGACTTCTGTGCACATGTAATCAGCATGAATTTATATGTGATGTATGTCAGAGCATTTAACACTGGTAGGAATACACATGCACACATGTGCCATACTGCAAGTGTCACTGTGATGGTTGAATGAGAACTGCATAGAATGCTGATTTGCTCCACTACAAAAACACATGTCTTACTAAGCCAACAATAGAAGGATATTACTGTAGCTGTTATGGAAGGAACATGGAATCCAATGTCAGCAGCAGCCATCAATACATTACCTCTTATCACAGATTGTAATACCCTCCTGTAGGCCTATTCTTCATACACACCTTAACATATCCCATGTCTATGACAGCAACATTGATGTGAAATGTTCATAGGGTGATAAGACATTACTAAGTTAATGCCCAACATCACACAAGCCTAGCTATTATTATACCATTTAAAGCAAACTCCCCATATGGTAGTTATAGATATGGCCAAAATCACATAAAATCCTATTACACTATTTAAAAGAAACCACCTATATCTATATGACAGAAGATGTCTTTCTCTGTGGCAGCTGGAGTAAGAGCAAAGAGCGCATCTTTTGACAACAAATGACACAGGGTTCGAATCCAGCTTGATCGCCTTTTTTACACATGTTGCCAGGATAGCATTACATAAATAAATGCAATATTTTTTGCAAATGGTAGCGACAATGACATCAGTGAAGTACTGTATAAAAATGAACATCAATCATATTGATTTATGTCAACAGTACACATATGGATTTGCATTTGTATACTCTAAATAAATGCTAGAGTAAATATGTAATATTAGTGCCTTTACTCTCCTGTAACTGGGTGCTCTTTTAGTGTAATGAGTTTAAGCAGCATTGTGTGGAGGTAACAGTACTATGCCATAAGAACCATTCACTGTTGCTTGCCATTGGTGCTGCAAGGCAAAACTGCACAAATGCAAGGGACAAAAAGTGAAGGGCTTTATTAGGTAGCATTTCTGCCATGTTTGTAATGTGTGATTCTATTTTTTGACTAGATTAAAGGGGTGAAAATGGAGTAGATAGGAAAGTGGTAAAATGGAGAGCAAGCAGGAGGAAGAAAAAAAGGGAAGCAATATTGGAATTGGCAGAAGGGAATTAGGAAAGAAGCATATCTATCCACGTCTTCAACAGTATAATATGAAGATGTATATAAAATTGTATGAATTTGGACTGTTGACACAGGACAGATGGGTGACAACAATGCAATCATGTTGCAGAGCCAATCGGACTGATTCAAGTGTATCAAGAAGACACGTGCGAAGTGGAGAGATATGTATTGGATGAATTTTTTTTTTTTTTGGAAAGGTGCTCAGTTTTGTTAAATTTACTTCAGTAACAGAATAATGTTGGATTGTATGTCAGATGTCAGGGTCAGGTAAGTAAGGTAGGTGAGAAGATGGGTGTGGACAAGCAGGACAAATAAGACAGAGACAGGGATGGTGAGGAACATCAGAGGCTTATGCCCTTCATACATGGGGATAGTGAGACTCTAGTCCTCATCATCAGAACTGTCATCACTGTCTCCTTCCTCAGCTTCCTGTTAGAGTGATTGATGTTTTTGTTTTCTCAACATTCCAGTGAGGATCTTCTCCATATGGCTGAGGCATGCACCAATGGCACCTTCTACAACCTCGCGCACCATGCATGGCATCCCCTGGTGGCTGACATAATCCCCACTTCCACCAATACTCCCGGAGGGTACCACTGCACCAGCTGCCAGGGTAATGTTACTTGATGTTGAGGGCCCAGGTAGTACAAGGGCTGCAGAGGCAGTACTGCCAGTTTGCATCCCAGATGTAATGGCCATAGGTGCGCCAGCCATTGGAAAGGTGGCAGGCTGAGCCACACTGGTAGGCTGACCTCCCTGTCCTGGAAATCATTTTGTCAGGTATTAGAAAATGATGACATCAGAATGTTCTGATCACATATATAAAAATAAAAAAGAGAGATAAGGGGTGAGGTAAAAGAAAAAAAGAGAAAAAGGTAATGAGAACAATCATATGTCGCATACATTAAATTACTACAATACAAATATATGTTTACTTTTATGTTAACCATACTTTCAAAAATACAAAACAGGACTGATAATTTTTCCAAGTAGTCCCTGCAATATGCATATATTGCACATATGCTTTTACAAATAATACATATTAAGTTAACAGCATGGCATTTATGCCAGTTTTGATGAAATTAATATTTAAGATTTTTTAATGATTGTACTATGTATTTGTTACTTGTGGGATTTGTACCCACAACATCAGAATACACTACTATAATTGACTCCTACAATTAACTTGAGCTACAGAATGAAGCATGCCTGTTTGATTTTACAGTTATGCATGCTTAATTTGGTACTAATGTATAGAAGAACAATACTTCTAATAAAACAATAATTAATTTGTACTGCATACATACCCCCTTACTTCTCTCATTCTTTCTAAATGTTCAGCAAGGGCTTCCCTGTTTGCTGAAATCTCCTGGACAGCTGTAAAGTAAAGAGGAGAGGAACAAGAGAAGAGCGTTATGCATACAAGTCTTGGCTGTCTCCAGCTTTCTACAGCAGTTAATGTTGCTTTATCTGTATACTCACACAACTGTGGGATGTCAGCAGTCCTAAACTCATCCAGCCGCTGGATGAGTTGTGCCTGCTTACACCTTTTCAGGTCATTGTAATGGTGCCTGCATTGCTTTCCAGTGCTTGGAATGCCAGTCACACTGGAGACAGCCTTAGCAAGACTATTCCAATCCTCTTATTTATATTTAGACCCAGTATAGTTCCCCTGCAAAAGTGTACAGCTGTGGTGCTTTACAAGTCCAATGACTATTCTGGACTCCTCTTCATGCCATCTTTGAGCCCTAAATTGGGAACCTTCTTTCCTAGTCCTTCCATGTCTACACAGGTCAAACAGTAACAGGTAAAGTGTTTTTCCAGCAATTCATATCATCACATTTACAGCTAGTGTGCAAACCTGCACAACCATGCTAACTGTATTTGTGACTTCTTAAGTGGAGAGCAACATTGCCAAACAGAGATGAAGGCAGTTTATGAATTACGAAGGGTAATGTGACAGTTGGCAATAGTTTATGGGTTGGATGCTACTGTCAGATGACTTAACCTTTCACACATGTATTGGGTGTATAAATTTTATGACCTGGCACATTTTTTGTATGACTTTACAGACTGATAAAATAATTTGTGCAACATGGGATTCATACCTATGAACAATAGAGAATGCATATTCTTCCAAAGATGTGTTTTTTCCTCCTTGCCACAGAAGTGTTTGCAAGACATGCTCATTAATTATATAGACTCATTAAAGAGTGAGTGGTTAACAATGCATGTGGGCGGCCACGGTGGTGCAGTGGTTAGCATTGCCACCTCACAGCAAGAAGTTCTCCAGTTTGATCCTTGGCTGGGGTGCCTTCTTTGCAGAGTCTGCATGTTCTCCCTGTGGGTGCGTGGGTTTCCTCCAGGTGCTCCGGTTTCATCCCAAAGACATGCTGTAGGTGGACTAAACACTCTAAATTGGCCCTAGGCATATGTCTGTGCCTTCTGTGGAAGGTTGGTTGCTGGGCTGGCAACTTGACACTGTAAACTCTCCACTGACAATCATGAGCGGACAAATGATCCACTGTGGTAATCCCTAACTGGAAAAAGGCCAGAAGAAGAAAGTTAACCATGCATGTGCGTGACCTGACAAGGTACTGGTTTATACATTATTGTGTATATGACTATCATTGAAGTATGAAGTCCATCCCAGGGCAGAAAAGACACTTTTAATTGCAGAAACATAATGGTCAGTATACCCTCAATCACACATATAATACATATGAGATCCACTGGTATACATAGCTATCATTATGTATAATTATCTGCATATTGTTCTTTAGTTTTAATATTGAATGGAATATTATTAATAAACTCTGGAGTGTGCTAGATTAGAACTCTGTCTCAGCTGATTTGTGACCATGCCCTTACAGCAGTTGCCACAGGACTAGTCAATAGCTACTTTTTTACACTCATTACTGTCCAAAGTGCTCATTACCACTGAGAACATGTTTGTTGGGCATGCTCATTACTTATATACACACATTAAAAAGCTGGGTGGTTAACCGTGTACATGTGTGACATGAAAGTTCAGAAAATTAATTTTTAATTGTGTAACCATAATTTTACAGATACCCGCAGTTAGATATATATCTGATAGCATGCATATGCTCAATCTGCCTGCCATACATAGTTATTTTTATGTAAAATTATTTCTATATTGGTAACTTTTATCTAAATTATAGTGGACCAGCATTAATAAAATTAAAAGCTTGCTGGATTAGAACCCTGGCTCACCTGCATTGAGGCCATTAACTTACATCTGTTGTCAAAGGAAAACTAGGAAGTAAATGTAATTTTTGCACTTATTAGTATGTATGAGTACTAACTGCTGTGCAATGCCGTGTATCATATTTGTGAGATGGAAGACAACACATTACAATATAGCTTTTTATAAACTGACAATGTCTCCATATTGTCTGCAGGTGTTGGGATAGCATGCTGACCACATCACAATGCTGCTTAGTGTGTGTGCACAATGAAAAGCAAAAGATGTAACAATGTATCTTTTTGAAATTGACAATGTTTGCTTCTTGTATGCACATATTTTGGAACTGTAGGTGTTGTGTATGCATGCTGACTGCGGCACAATGCCACTTAACATGTTTGCGACATGAAAGGCAAAAGATTTAACAATGTATCTGTTTGAAACTGGCAATGTCTGTTTATTTTCTGCAGCATCACACCATGTTTGTGCAGAGGTGAGCAATGTGCAAATGAGACAGGCAAAGTTCAACATGTATTATTATTGTAAAAAATGTTTATTAGTTTTCATCATTAAAAGATAAATGTGAGGCTTGAACCATGATCTACATATCCTATATACTGTGCACTTCATTTTTCTTTGATTATTGATGACCATTTGTCAGCTATATGCATTAATCTATATGCATGAGGTGGATGCAATGAGTGTGTTTATTGCTGTACCATCTGCAATAGTATGACCAGTGTTAGTTTGTTATCATATAACTTATTTTAAATATTTAGTGTAGCATTAATTTCATTCCAGTGTTTGCTTATTATCACAGGTGATTCTGACAGTGAAAGTGAAGGACTCTTACCACCTGATGTCAGAGTATTGGCACTCTGATGGTGGTGGTGGCCAAACAGAGCCTCTGTCGGGGATGCAGAGGTTGAATCTGACACTGAGGTTGACACTCAGCTATCCCCTTTATTTCTCCCAGATACGGTCGGTAAGCCTACGTATACCTATCTCACTGAGCCCTCAGATATTGGACAGGTGGAGGGTGACACATTTGATCAGGGTAGTGTGGTTATTGTGCCTTCACTGCTGGTTGACTCTGGCCATAGCCAAGTGAGCATGAGGTACCATAGTGGAGAGCTTGTAGGGGTGCTCAGAGAAGGCCTAATGTCCACCCTCCACCTGATCCTGGTGTGTCTTTACATGACACTCAGTATATGTTTAGGGTCATCATGGAGGTGCAGACATATTCCACTAAGGCCTCCATGGACATGCTTAAGGTTGTAGATGTGGCTCAGGCTCTTGTATGCGTGACTGCTTCCACTGTGTGGCTAAGTCAGTGGATCGGGTGAATGACATGATGGAACTGACAGTGCCATGAAGGAATATCTGATGGGAGGTGCGCAGTATCCATGTGGACATAGGTCAGTAGCATCAGCTTATGTTAGCCAATGAAGCCATGCCCTATCATTCTCCTGTAGTGGCACTACTTCCAATGCTCCATCAGTGACTGAGGTGTCTACAACAAGAAGGTAGGTCATGGGGTCATGGTCCTGGCTGTACTCATGATGAGACCTCATCCAGCATACATCAGTCATGTTCAGGTAGTAGCAGCTCATCTGACCATGTGCACGGATGTGCAAGTTCAACTCGTGCCAGAGTTAGTTCTCACAGTCGAGGGTGATGGCAATGAACCTTGCATGGCTCACACCTGTCTGACATACACAGACATAGAACTAGCACAGAGCTTGGCTGTGTTCTTGCAGTCATTCACACACACATTTCACCTTGAGAACCCATACAGATACAAACGCGCACACACATAACAGTTACTTGGGTCATTTGGGAGGCATAGAGCTCATTCTGTCTCAGTGCACATTTGATAATTTATCAACATTTCTGCCCGCCTTTCTTACTCACACACACTGATTGCCATTCATTTGTGTTATTCGCCATTTATTTTCCTATTCCAGGTTCAACACTTACCTTGATAGTCCAGTGATTACAAGTGTTTTAATTCAGGCCTGACTCTGTGTGATGCTAGCAGTACACAGCCATTACAAGGGTAAGTAAGGGTTGTGAGCATTGCCTGGCATCAGTTTTACTGTATGTATGCACATAGGATGAATCTTGTAGCCGCTTATGTGGTGAACAGGTGTACTCTGCATTGCCTCTTGGCGAGGGCATATTGTGCACATCTACATCTACCTACACCCTCAGCTGCTGGCTGTTCCCCTCTGACTACTCACCTGCATGTGGCTGTAGTAACCTTGCCAGTGGTGGTTGAATGTGTATGCCTTCTCCTCGGTGTTCTTGCTGAAGCTGTTTACTCAGAATAACATTGTGAAGGATAGTACAGACAATGAGAATTTTAGAACAAGTATGAGTACTGTATTGCAGGGCTCCCCAGATGTGTCTAGACACTGGAATCATGATTTCAGCAGTCCAAACACACAGTCTGTATTTCTTGTTTGAGAGCTTCTATATTACATTGCCAAAAGGTGTGTTCAGCGAACATGTCTTCATCAACACATAAACAGCAAACCCTGTAATTGCTGAACTGCCACATCTGCGACTTTTTTCCCAGGGGAAAAAACGGCTTGGCCTAAGAAACAGCAAAAAAAATTCAAACCCTACATGGTGGGGGGCTTCACCCCCCCACACCTCCCTAACTAAATATACCAACTTTGAGATCACACTACAGTGGTGAAAAGGGCAAATCCCTGATGACAGCCAAGCACTCTTTTCCCCTGGGAAAAAAGTCACAGACGTGGCCATTTAGCGATTACAGGGTTCGCTGTTCATGTGTCGATGAAGACATTTCCACTGAACATGTCTTTCAACAACATAATATAGATCCATTTGAGCATATGTGTCATTATAGCATTCTTCAGTGGGTGGGTGTGCATTTCTGATGGGCGTCATTAGCCACAGTTTGAGTGCATACCCTGCATCACCCAGTAAATGGCCTTATGGGATAGCAGATACAGCAATCAAGGCCTCAAACACCAAAACAGTAGGGTGGATGAAAAGACTTTATTAAACAAACCGGTTTCGGCAATGAACTGCCTTCTTCAGTATTGAATAAACGGACATGATAACAATTATGTAACATGCTAATTTATATATACCCTCAACCAATGAAACCACTGGTATACTCCTGCCAGTCATGAATAAAACATAAACCGGCAATTACTTAAAATTAGTAAACATTAAATGTGAGACCAAGGCAAAAACACAATTAAAAAGAAACCACGATAGTATATATATCTGAATATCACTATAATGACCTAGTAATACACCACATAATAGTGGATAAGAGTATATTGTTATGTGCAACTACACCATAGAAATGAATAGATTCATTATATATACAGAACCACTGTATATTAACAACAACTGTATAAGCAAAATAAACCTATATACTATTAATACAGTGGTATCCAACATGAATGTACAAGTAACATAATGAATCAAACCTTTAAAAAATACCCAAAAAATGAATAATAATATCTGAAACCAGATAAAATTAAAGATCCAATCATGGAAAAAACATGTGCATAAACCCCGTAAATGTAATACCAATGGTGAGCTGCAGTAACCCAATCAAAATGAGAATGTCCCATTCTTCATAAAAATTGTGGTTATAAATGGTCATTGAGTCCTGGTGGAAATAACGCACCCAGAGTGATAATCCAGTATTTTTCCTTATGGTTTAAAATGCTGTGCCATCCTTGAGGATTACTTCTATCACCGATAATTCGGTCAATAACCATAAACATAAACTGGGCTTGCTGATGTTGCAATACATGACGATAAAGAGCATTTGTTTCCTTCTTGTTCTTGATGTCACTTCGATGTTCATTGATACGAGTCCTGAGTGGTCCCGAAGTCTGACCTACATAAAAAGCCAAATATCGGCAAGTAGCCAGATAGACCACCCAGTCACTACTACAATTACTAAAAATTTTGCAATCAAATACTTTGCTAGTATTGCGACTAGAGAACTGCTTGGATTTGCTGACCTGTTTACAAGAGCCACAATGACCACAGGGGAAAGTACCTAATAATTCATGCCCAGATATGGTAAGCTGTTTGTATATGGCTCTCCCACTACCAATATGTTTAAAGTGAGAAAGCATGGAACCCAAAGTTTTTCCTTTCCTATATGAAAATCGGCATTCCTGCCAGTCTGGGGATTCCCCTGATACTACCATTAGGTTTGTTACATCCTATGGTAGGAATTGTAGTGTTATCAGGGATATTATGAATAGACATTGGAACATCTTATTGGCCAATGAACAGCTTAGAACAATTTTGGGACAGGAATGCAAAGCATTTGATTGCAAAATTTTTGGTAATTGTAGTAGTGACTGGGTGGTCCATCTGGCCACTTGCCGATGTTTGGCTTTTTATGTAGGTCAGACTTCGAGACCACTCAGGACTCGTATCAATGAACATCGAAGCGACATCAAGAACAAGAAGGAAACAAATGCTCTTTATCGTCATGTATTGCAACATCAGCAAGCCCAGTTTATGTTTATGGTTATTGAGCAAATTATCGGTGATAGAAGTAATTCTCAAGGATGGCACAGCATTTTAAACCATAAGGAAAAATACTGGATTATCACTCTGGGTGCGTTATTTCCACCAGGACTCAATGACCATTGGTATTACATTTACAGGGTTTATGCACATGTTTTTTCCATGATTGGATCTTTAATTTTATCTGGTTTCAGATATTATTATTCATTTTTTGGGTATTTTTTAAAGTTTTGATTCATTATGTTACTTGTACATTCATGTTGGATTCCACTTTATTAATAATATATAGGTTTATTTTGCTTATACAGTTGTTGTTAATTTACAGTGGTTCTATATATAATGAATCTATTCATTTCTATGGTGTAGTTGCACATAAAAATATACTCTTATCCACTATTATGTGGTGTATTACTAGGTCATTATACTGATATTCAGATATATATATACTATCATGGTTTCTTTTTAACTGTGTTTTTACCTTGGTCTCACATTTAATGTTTACTAATTTTAAGTAATTGCTGGTTTATGTTTTATTCATGACTGGCAGGAGTATACCAGTGGCTTCATTGGTTGAGGGTATATATAAATTAGCATGTTACATAATTGTTATCATGCCCGTTTATTCAGCAATGAAGAAGGCAGTTCATTGCCGAAACCGGTCTGTTTAATAAAGTCTTCATCCACACTACTGTTTTGGTGTTTGTGGCTTTGATTGCTGTATCTGCTGGCCAACTGTGTTTTTGTATGGTATCTTCCGGCCGTGCAACACCCACGCACACAGCGTTTGGTTTGGTTGCACTTATGGGATAGCCCCAATAGACAACCTCTGCAAGTTGAGAGTTGTGCCAGATATGGGAGTCATTGTAACTGCCAAGCTTGCCAGCACACACATTCAGAATGATTTCCTTAGTGTTACGCATGACCTGGAAATTAATGGAGTGAAAGCCCTTTCTGTTATGTACACCCTTCCCTGTTCCCTGAAAGGTGCTTTGATTTCAATGTGCATGTAGTTCATAGCACCTAGGACTTCAGGGAAGTGTGCTGCAGGATAGAAATTCACATGTAGAAATCCTACATAGTTTTAGCACTGTCATCCAATATACAGGGAAAATTTTGTAGTCACTGGCATGTTGTAGCATAGCATTCAGGAATCAAATTAGAATCCTGGATCCTATTTCCTGTGACACCCCCAGCATATCCCTGTTGGTCTATGGAAGGTTTATAGCTAATATTCTAGGTGATATACCTGAGGATGGCAGAAATTGCAGAGTTTCTGTAGTGTTTCTCTATCCACCCTGTAATGCTCTACAGTTTCCACCTCATGTAGACCATGAAATGTTAAATGGGATCTAAATATCCTTCTCTTTCTATTAGCAGCAGCAGTAGCACAGACATGGGCATGTTATACATACATGTGCAGAAGAGCAACAGCAGTCTCTGATATTCTTTCTGTATAGAGTAGATTCTGTGGCTGTATTCCAATAGGCACTGGAATTCAAGGGAAAACCTGCACTGAGTGCACACGAGGTTGTTGAATAGCTCCTCCATCTTGGATTAGATAATTAACATGCACTTCAGCTGCTTATGCTGTAATTAGCATGCCATGAAGTTTCCATGTTTACACATCTTCACATGCTGTGTACAGCTGCTTAATGAATACAAAACAGTGCACTACCATGTTCTCATCATGCAGTGACACACATACGATCTTAATAAACAATTGTCCTTCTCTACTGAGCCTTCTTTAGGCAATGCCAAATTCAAATATTAATGCTCAATGCCAGGAGTTTAAATAAGAAGCTCTACTCCCTCCAAGCTATCCTCACCTTGGAGAATGCAGACACGTGTGAAGTTACCGAGACATGGTTTAAAGCTGAAGGGGTTACCTCACCATTGCAAGACTTCAGTGCCTTCTACACATTTAGTCCCATAACTACATAGGCAGTGACCAAAGATGGAGGTGTCTCAATCTACATAAATAACAACATACCTTGAGGTTCTTTACAAAGAATAACATATTGCAGTTTCTCTACATACTTATTACCATTGGCAAAGTCCCATGCCATGTTGTAACTAGATATAGGTCACCTCAATGAACCAGGAAACCCACACATCATACTTAGACCTGCTAGAGACAGTCACCAATCAATCAATGAGAACAGGAGTTAGAACTAGAAATAATTTGGGAAAAGAAGCAGAGAAATATACGGGGGCCCATGGCATCTAGGAGGGATGTGAGGCCAAAGAAAATGGACAGATCAGAAACCATGAAGACAGGGATAGAAAAAACATGCTGCTGTAATGGTGGTCACTTTGTTGGATCACAAGCGATGGTGACTTTAATTACCTCTCGATAGACTGGAAAATTAACTCAACCCCAAATTTGCAGGCACAGAGGCTCCTGGACTTTGTTAACACAAATATCTTAGATCAGATAGTGCATACACCCAGTAGAAGTGCAAACATATTGAACCTGGCACTCCCAGATATGGCAGAATGCTGCCCCCCCCCTCCCAGTGATGTGTTCTCTCTCTGGTGAGGTCAGACCACAAAGCTGTCTCCTTTGAGTAAAAATGAATTCTGTAACTCTAGTAAACCCATCAATCATTATCAACTATTGCAAGGCAAAATACCTCTTATTAAGTGATAAGCTGTCAAAATTTTAAGCACTTCTAAACTCAGATAACACAGCAGCCTGTGAGGAACTGTTCACAGAAACTCTGTTCAACCATGACAATAGTTACCTAGAGGTTGTCGGGCCTAACAGAAGTAAGTCCAAAATCAATCTCAAAAAACAAGCCACCCTGATGGAATCAAATATTAAATAGGTTATAAAATAAAATAAAATAAATCATAGCTAGACTGAGGAAATGCAGCACAAAAAAAGATAAAAACTCTCTCATCAAGCTGAATAGACAGTTAAGAGGGCAAATTTGCTGAAGGGCTTCACTGAGACAGATGCCTGGTGTCAAAGCCATGGCCTCAAGCTCAATGCCAAAAAGTGCATTGTCATCCCTCTTAGTAAAAACTCTGTTCCACATAGGCGGTAGTCTACTTAACACCAAAAGTGTGATAAGAGACCTTGGGACACAGGTGAACAGTAGTCTCTTCTTTGAAAATCACATCGCCACAGTAGTCAGGAAATCCTTCTACTTGGCACACCTCATCACAAAAGGTTTCTCATCCAGGAAAAAAGAGGTCATTGTTCCCCTATGCTCATCACTCATTAGACCCATTATAGAGTACAACGTCCCTTTTGGTATGTACCTCACAAGACATCTACAACAACTGGAAAGGCTGCAGAAATACCTCACAAAGAGGATTACTGTCCTCAAACAGATGCCCTACGCAGACTGTCTCAAAAAACTCCAGCTTTACTCTTTCACATATCACCTACTCAGAGGTGATCTCTGCTTAACATACAAAGATATGTCAAACGCAGAGCTGTTGGACATGCTCCACTTAAAGAAATCCCAATCCCTCTGAGCTACATGCTCTAGGGACCTAAACCTTGTCACCACAATAAACAGAAGATGCTGGAGGGATAGATTCCTGTCCCAGAGACTTCCCATACTCTGGAACAAACTTCCTATCTATAGCAAACAAAGCTCCTCATTGGCACTCTTCAAGAAAAATCTTGATGACTGGATGGGAGAAGGAAATTCACCCCGGGGATCACTTCTGTGGCTCTGCTTGACAGGGGCACAGGAAAATAATTTTCTTGGGTGGCAAAAGCCAGGGTACCATTTGGCTACTAGGCTTATATAGGCCCTAGGGCCAATAGATTAGTACCTACCAATGAACCTATGAATTAAGACCAACAAAGCCAATTGTGAGGTTAAGCCAAGGGCACAAGGGCAACCACTAGGCCATCTTTAACTATGTCTGAAACCTTAATGGTAACACACAACAGTGTACTGAACTGATTGCAAATATTACTACATTCACAGATCCTGAATATACAGCAAAAGTACTGACTGACAAATTCAGCATCAACTTCACCCCCCACTCCCGCCAAATGATCCTCAGGAAATACCATCAAATATTACCTGACCGTCTATCAATAGGTGACAGATCCTAAATGCACACTTTAACGCCAAAAACACAGCCTTGATGGACTCCAGTAATATCCCAGAATGCCTCATAATTAGTCTGAAATATGAACAATCAAGGCCACTAAAGTCACTTTTCAACCTGGGACTATATACCCTCTAGTCTCAATAGTCTCATCTGCAAATCCACGGAAATAATTATTGTTATGGAAATTATTAATAATGCTATAGGCAACATTCAGACAATAGACCCAAACCAATTTGGTTTTCACAAGGGTAGGTCATGCCTAGGAAACCTGGTGAACTTCACTAAGAAGGTCATTAAGCTATGGGATAAAGACAAAACAGTGCATACTGCCTACCTTGACCTGGTTAAAGAATTTGAAACAATACCCCACTCAGTCATTGTTAATAAACTCATGGAATTAGGCATAAACCCCTGTGTAATGGTCTGGATAGCCAACTGCCTCACAGATAGGATTTAAGAAGTTAGACTTGGGGACACCATCTCCACTGAGAGGTATGTCACCAGCAGAGTCCCTCGGGGCTCTTTGCTGGGTTTGCTCCTCTTTTGCATCTACTTCTTCAAAGTCAAGGCCAATGTCAAGGCCTTTGGCTGACCAAGTGTGAGGATGATTGCAAACTAGGAGCAGTCTTTGAATCCTCACATGAAATAAAAAACTTCAGGAAGGTCTAACACAGACAAATGACTGGTGAAAAAACTATGGCTGAAAACTCAATGCAAATAAATGTACAGTATAATAATTCCATTTGGGAAGTTGATTACCCCAAGAAACTACCTCATCGATAAGACGCCCTTAAAAGTACACTCAATATCCAGGAACTTAGGAATACATGTAGATAGCAATGTGGTTTTTGACCAACATGTCTTTAAGGCAGTAAGGAACTCATTATATGTTGATCAACTCTTAAATAAGGGCATGGCATCCAGGACCAGACAGATCATAGTGCCACTTTATCTGGTACTCTTTAGACCCATCATTGACAATAATGTCCGTTTGGGGTCTATATTACGTCATCAAAAGCACAAGTCAGTAAACGCCCGTTCCTCAACCAATAAACACCAAAGTGTCATTTCTACAAATGGCCAAATAGGTGTTCAATGACCAGTGCTTTTGATGTCATAATATAGACCTGTCCCTTCGGTATGTATCTGACTAAGCACATGCAACAACTGGAACGTCAACAGAGATTCATCACAGAATACAGAACATAAATAAAATGTCATATGCAGGTCATCTCAAAGGCCTGTTCCTTTACTCTGTTTCCTAGACAGTGTTGAGAAATGATCTATGCCTGCTATACAAGGCATCCTTGGACAAGGCTCTAATGGGCCTTTTGCATATATGCAAAATGAACAATATCACAATGACACAGATCCTACTTTCTAAACCACTACTATAGTAACTCCTTCTTCTTCTATATTACAAGTTGTCCTACTTACAATATTGTATTTATACTTATGATTATATTCCTTCATTGGAAAAGTATTTTACATTGTATCTTTACAGTTTTGATAATATTTATGTGCATCTAAATTCACTTCGTACCAATGTCCCCATCCGATGTTACTGTATATATATATATATATATATATATATATATATATATATATATATATATATATATATATATACGTGTGTGTGTGTGTGTATGTGTGTATATATATATATATATATATATATATATATATATATATATATATATATATATATATATATATATATGTGTGTGTGTGTGTGTGTGTGTGTGTGTGTGGGGGGGTCTACTTCATTTTATCAAAAACTAATTTCGTTGAAACTCAGATGACTGGAACCAATTGACTGAAAGCCCACTTCACTGAAAACTCATTTGATTGAAACTCATTTTGTCGAAAGGTATATACCCTTTTTCCCACTGTAGTGCAATCCTGGAGTTAGTATATATAGTAAGGGGTTGTGGGGGGCACAGACCCCACACTAGGGGATGTGGGGCATAGCCTCCCACCTATTTTATACATTTTAAACCACAGACATGGATACTTACAACTCCAATGAATAACTCTTTCCACAAGACAATATATACCCAAACTACGTGGCGGGCTTTGCTTATGATATAAGTAAGACATGTTAGATGGGCAGATATGTGTTTCAGAATATTTCCATTCTCTGGAACAGGTTCCTCATCCATGTGAAACAAAGTCCATCTCTAACCCTATTTAAGGATAACTTGGGCCACTGTCTAGGAAATCAAAAATTCACGTCTGGTCTGGTGCCTTCAACTCTTGCAGTCAGTAAATCATGTAACCAACAATCATTCCCTATATAAATGTCTGCATATAAATTGTGGGGTATATTTGGGTTACATGGCTAGATTTGTAAAGGCCCAGGTGGTCATTAATCTAGGAAGCACCTATGAACCAATGAACATGTGAATGCAGATCTGGTATGCGTCAACTCTGGATGAGATGGATGAAAGGCTTTGCTGCTTTGTTGCTTTGCCAAGAATAGTCTGCACCTCTCCCACCAAGGTTTTTGCACTCTAATGGCTTTTGCAAGCAGAGTCCATCTAATGGACATTCCAACCTAGTAAGTCCTATTTCATAACATGTTAATGTGGCTCTATTCACTGTCAGGAATCTTAACAAAAAATGCATGAACTTGAGGCTCTCCTGTAACTTAATCACATTCATAGAAGTATAGTTACAGATGCACGGTTTCAGAGCAATGAAAGTACTGCCTCTGTTTTTAGGTATAATGCCTATCAAGTCTTGACACCAACTAGCAACAATGGAGGAGGATCATTATTTGGCAAGGATCACGTCACGTCCTGATTGCTTAGGGCACCACATTTGAACTCCTAGATGTACAAATCACCATAAACAAGGCTGATTGTGAATTAGCTCCAAATTTTGTTGGGTAGCACCAGTATGAAAGGTGGCACACTGACCTTTAATACAGGAATATCTGAAATCTTTGGGTTCTGTTCCCACACAAGGTACTTGATAGTGAAACACTTCAGCATAACGGGTGTGCTACACTTCATAGTGTGCTGTCCTTCTGATGATATGTCAAATTAAGGTCACATCTACCTGAGTTTGTGGTAGCTTAGGTGGATGTAAAAGACTCTACAGCATTTATCAGCAAAAAATAGCAGAGGAAGGATCCTTATGGCCAAATTTCCCCTAGTCAGTCTGAATGTACATTAGATCTTCTCTGAATTGAAGACACTGGCAAATTGGGACTAACTAGGTCAAAAGAGTAAAAAAATAAATAAATAATTACCACTTCATAGCTAGGCATACAATACCCTGAATGCCCCATTCTTGCATGATAGTTATCTTAACACATTAGTGAAAAATACCCATTAAACCCAATACCTTTCTACTCGGGGGACTTCAACTATTCATCATAAACAGGCTGGCCTACACTTCCAATGGCTAACATGCCCACCACTTCCTTAACATGATAAATTCCAACTCCCTTTTACAAATAATTACACATTATTCAAGGAGACCCCAACATCCTTGATCAAGTCCTCACAAATATGGCTACTTCTTGCACTTCTCCATATGTATCTCCCTGCCTTTTTAAACCAGACCATAGATTAGTGACTTTTCCTTTAAAACTGCTAGTACTTCCTCTATACATATGTTTGTGTTTAGGGACTTCTCAAAATCTTTCTCAGTTACTTGATGACTTAAAAACATTCAACTATAATCCTCCTCCAATGAATCTCATTGCTAAAGCTGCTACCTAAGCCTTTGACTTGTACTCACACTTAAATAGTTGTATTGATTAGGCAGTCCTTATCCACACCAGATGTAATGAGGAACTTAAAAACAAACCATTGAAGTAGAATTTCCATAAAATAAATCATATAACAAGAGAAAGAAATTGCTTAAGGAAACCATTGGGAAGATCAAAGCTGACTTTGAAATTAAAATAGATACTAAAGTTAAAAATAACTACACATCATCTTTTAACTATGTCAGGAAATTAAGAACTAATACCCAGATATCCCAAATGTTAGGAGCTAATCCATAATAATAATACTGAACACCCTGACCCAAAGGAAACAGCTAATATACCACCTGACAATTTAGTACATATCTTACTTCACATATAGTTATCACTGTCCCATAGGTTTCTCAATCCCAGATACCCCCTTTTAATTACTATTGAACAAATTCTCTCAGTCTTCTCAAAAGCTAAGAACACGTCATCCATGGGTTCTGATAATATACCAGGTTTTCCTGAATATCAGTTCCAAGTATAGCCTTTTTGGAGCCTTGTTTAACCTCTTTAGTGTGAAACTCTCCATTAGTTACATTCTTAAAGCCTGGAAAACAGCCATTGTATTGTTATTCCACAAGGGTTCCCCCATCACAAACCTTGGAAAATATAGACCTATTAGACCTAGTAGCCTCATATAAAAAGGTATGGGTCACATTATCATAGACCTTATCAGTCTGGGTGTTGAACATATCTTAACCCTGGACCCCATGATTGCATGATGAGGCAATTCCAGACCTTTCATCCTCCCTCACTTCAGTTTTCACCAGGCCAGCTGTGGTGAAGCTAACTGTGGAGAAGATGACACAGGTGAACCAGTATAAACAAGAGACAAAACAGGCATTTTTTGAATGCATGTATACCAGACAGATATAGTATATAAATCTGGCAGGTAGGCATAAGAAATTGTAGCTAGCCATGTCTGTTGATAGTTGTCCCTGCCTCCTGTGGAAGGTGATATGATACAGATGTGACTCTCCCAGTACTGCAGGAGAAATGCCCATGTCAACATCATGAAGATGTGTTATCCAGGATGCCAGAACATAAGGTTGTAGAAACAACTGTCTGGTGATGTACCTCCAAGCTACCAACCAGGCACACTGGTGGCCTGGTAGCAAATGCAGATGTACACACAAAGGAGTCCACATCCATTGTTCAGCCTAGAAATACTTAGAGGGGCATGGCAGTATCAATTTCACAGGCACTGCACAGATATGGGGCAGTTTTAGGCATAGCACAGCAAGTGTCTCCATCACCACTGCTTTCAGCACACAGATATAGAGCACGCAGCATCTCTTATGTAGGTGCGGTGCCATCCTACAGACATATAGTGCAACAGTGTGTACTCCCACACACTGTAAACATACATACATCTCCATTAGCAAAGATACCTCCTTAAAAAAACATACATTCAAGATAGCAACTGTTGACAGCAGAAGGCATTAATGTTACCATTGCTTTAGGAAGGTATACAGTTGGATGACTTCAGTAAGGGAATATCACCTGATGTGACAAAAAGTCATTTTGCAGGCCATGAAGATATACTGCACATACTACATTTGAATTTATTATGACAACTGTTATTCAGCCAGTAGATTAGATATTTGGTATATGTCAGAGGACATATTAAGTACTGTAAAGGAGGGAGAAAGAATTCCAGCTCCACAGACAGACAATGATGTGACATTTTTAGTATACAGCCCCCTTGTGTGTTACAGGTTGGACAGTTATGGAGGATGGCGCCTCTAATACTTAAATCTGAAGCAGTGAAAAAAGACAGATGAGATGCAAAGTTTCATAAAGAACTGTCCTCTTTGGAGTTTTCTTCTCATCCACTGGTGGGCTTTTTTCTAAGTTAGAGATTTTTAGCTTGTGTTCATTATTTGCAAAAGATAGATGAGCATATATCTGTTCTGAAGGGGGAAATTGAGGTTGCTTTTCAGCATATAGGAAGACCAAAGTGTGGGAGATTTCAGGATAAAGAAGCATTTGGACCTACATACAATGTTGGGACTTGTCTTGAAACAAAATGCAGCCTTGTTTTTGTACGCAAAGCCATGATGGCTTGGACTCAGGGAAACTTGTCTGGAAAGTGTTTAGCCTCATTTCCATGCAGAAAAAACAAGGGTTAATTTCTGTCATATATGCTAAGGGGAGTAGTAAACAAAAAAAAAACACAATTGGGGACATAAATTGGGAATTTATGATTTTGTTTTTATTAATTTAACATATTAACAATATATACATAAAAAGGAAGACAATAAATATCACATGCTATTATACAATGTGAATCATCAGGGTAATCTTATATAAATAACACATTGGGAGTCTTAGTACTTCAATAGCAACATTTCAAGGCTATCCCAACCACTAAAAGTCTTACTATGATTTATAAATCTTATTCTGATCACTTTGTTTTTCAGTTTTACATAGTAGTGCTGTTAAATTTAAAAATTATTTGTATATAGGAGCTGACATTGATTTCCAATTCTTTTAAATAACTTTTCTAGCTATTGCCAATAGACTACAGTCAATGTTTTGTTGTTTATCTTTTACAGATAAAGAAAATGTAACATTTATTAGTATTATTGATCTAGTTAAAGAACAATTATAAGACCATAATCCCTTAAAAATAATACTTATCTCTTTCCAATATACATTTATTTTTTTACAATCTATAAACATGTGCATCTAATCAGCTTTTACTACATCTTCAAAAAACTGAAGAAGCCATTTTACTAAACTCAGAAATTTTATATGGAGTAACAAACATTCTATGTATATATTTCCACATAAAAACATTTCAGTGTAAACTTAAAGAAGTTTGAATAACTGATTTAAGTAACAAAGTTTTATTCTAAACATCTACTGAGCTACTATGTCCACTACTATCTAAAGCATTCCAGAATTTTGCATCAACATTATTATTGTTTATAATTGACTTATATAACTTTGACAAGCTTCTTTGTAGATCAATTTGCCTTCAGTGATGACATTCATTAAGTCATATGATGTGGGAATAGTGTTCTATCCCTCTTCTCATATTATCTACAAATTCATTCAATTTCTTACTGATGGATAACATTAACTGGTTAACAGATTCATCCAACTTATAATTTTTCATTAAATATTCTGTTGACTTAGCTTTTCCTTTTTCAAAGCAATCAGACCATAATACTAATCCATTCCTTTTTAATAAATTCAATGTAAAATTTTTCTGAGTTTACTTAAATCTAGATGTGTGTGCAATGGGAAAGCACAGAAAACATTCCATTTTGATATTAATGGAGTTTTACAAACATACTTCTTAACTGTTTTAGATCTGAATTCTTATATGCAGAGTATAAAGATTGAAATAAACTTCCTTCTTACGTAAATTTTATTAACCAGATGAAAGTATTGTTACATATTTCTAATTTATCATATCTGATAAACTTGTAAGAATTTAACCCTTGCCTTGAGTAATTTAATCTCTTTAATAAGTACTAATTTATTCTCATCAGCAATAACAAAAAAATAATTTTATAATAAAAAGTAATACTTTTTCAATTATTTTTTTCAAAATTATAATTAATAATCTCACATCTTGATATATTTTTATTTTTAAATATTTTAGTTATTTTCCTTCCCAGTTATATTTATATTTATCTTTAAACTTACTATCTAGTAATTGATTTCATGCTGAAGTTTTAGTATTATTATTATTATTACATTTCAGCAGTGATACTTCTTCAAACTTTTCAAATTACTCCTCTATTTATTCAATTGAATAATTTAAATCTCCTATACTTATTAAAATATCTGCAACGAGAATGCATTTTAGATTGACAATCATTGTTAATTGCGAATCTATTATTTTTTCATTATTTCTTATACTATTAGCTAAAAGTTCAATAACTAAAATAAACAGTAGAGGGACAAGGGATACCCTTGCTGTGTGCCTTTGTTTCAAGTGAATCCTTGAGAAATGTAAGATCCAATTTTAACATATGCTTTGGAGTCTGTATGCAGTTTTTTTTTTTAATATTCCAATAAATTGTTCTAGAAATGCAAACCATACTAAAGTTTTAAAATAAGTAGTTCCAATCTACAGAATCAAAAGCTCTCTCAATATCTAAACTAATTCCTTTTTTTTTGCTAAATCTAAGATAGTTATATCAATTTTATATTATCATATTTAATTCTACTGATTATGAATCCTGTTAGATCATTATCAATTAATTTAACTACATCTCTTAATCATGTAATGAAGATGAAAGTTGTTGTTGTTGTATTTCGGCTTTTCCCATTTAGGGGTCACCACAGCGGAACTCCGGTCTGCTAATGATTGGCAGTAGATTTTGACAAACGCCGAGGTGCCAGCTCGATGTTCAACCTTCAACGAATGCACGCCCATTTACGCATGTCTTTTGAACACCTGCCCAACTGCGGGAAGGACATGCAGTCTCCATACAGAAGGCACTCCCTGCACTCCAAGTGAGAATCGGTTTATATTACATTTAATAATTAATACATTAATAATGAAATAGGTCTAGATGAGGAAAGTAAATTATTATCCTTTCCTTAAGTATAGATGAGATTACTGAAAATATTCATGATGGGGGAATTATTTTGTCACACTAAATTATCCTAAAAATGACACTCAGTAATTGTAGAAAATTTAGCAAAAGCAGAATATAATTTCATACTTATACCATCTAACCCTGAAGCTTTACCATTTTCCATATTTTTAAAGTATCTTTAATTTCTATTAGGGCAATATGCTTATTGAATGTACATATTTGTTGGTCATTACATTTGTTAGTAACATTTTTTGTTTAAATACTTGTCAGTTTTGTAATCATCAGGATTATTATTTTTATGTTGATTAAGATCCTCTTGGATTTTCTTTAATATTAAGGATTTCCTGTATATTTGAAGTAGGCTTTTTGCTGTAAAGATCTTGGATATTATTCATCTATATCTTTTTGCCTAACATCGTACTTCTATTAGCTAATCTATGTAGATTTTTTGCATAACTGTGCAAGTTTATAGTTTCTAATTTGATCTCCGCTTTATGCATTAAAACCATTTGATATTTTGTCATTATTTTTAATGACTTCAGTATTATACAGTTTCTTTGTTTGTTATTCAAACCTTCCTTTTTGTGTTTCATCTTGTGTTTCTAATAACTTTTTATCCTATTATTTTATTTATTACTTACCCATGATCTTCCCATTTTATCTCTAATATGCATTTTAAGAAGTCCCATTATATGACTTTACTAACCTGACCATCATTGTTCAAAGATAAACAAATCTAAAGTGCTTTCACTCTGCAATGTAAATAGTGCAAGTCATTACTTTCATTATCTTTTCTGAATATTCACACTAACTGATTTTCAAGGCAGTGGTTGTTGCACACAATAACACAAAGCAAAGCAGATACAACAACTTAACTGGTGTTAAACCGTTAGAGTACATGCATGCATGTTCTAAGCTTTGTAGGCAAGGCAGTGATGGTGGCACACAAACACTAGATAACACAAAGCAAAGCGAAGCAGATACAATGCAACTTAACCAGCACAGAGTACATGCACACTCTAAGCTTTTGTAGGCAAGGTACAGATAGAAATATTCATAATATAAGTAGAGCACCTTCTTCAAACTTGTATTATAATCAATGCCCAATACATCTACAGCAGTTCATAATGATATTAGGGTAGGTGGAGTCGGACATAGACACTTGACTTGACCTACTTCAATAAAGTAAAAAATGAGTGACTGCTGTCTCTGTCTGATCACGAACTGAATTAGTACTGTCTGCCACTGGAGGAAATCAAATTAGCAGCTAGCTGTAACCTCTTCAAAGTCAAAACTGAACTCTCTCAAGTAAAAAAAAAAAAAAGCAAACAACTTAAACAAAAAGTTGTTTCAGCAACGGTAGCACCGTAGCAAGTAAGTACTGTGCTATATAGCCTAGCTTCTACTAATGATTTGTTTCTCACTCTCTTTTTTGGGAAAAGAGCCAGAACCAATCAGTAGCCAATCCAACTGCCACATCTCCTTTCACTTCAGTGTGCGGTTAAACTGCATAGACTTCTGGGCATCACACTGATGCCTTTTTTTTTAATCTGGACTACTTTTACAACAGTCCAGAGGATTTTATTTACAGTCAGAAAACTAAAAAAAAAAAAAAAAAAAAAAAACAGAACTCGCCGAGCATGCGCAGTTCGAGTTCTGGGACATTGCGAGTCAGTCGGACTCGCTTACAACATTGCCCAGCCAGTAAATATTTAAATAATTAATAAATATTTTTTTTTATTTTTAAACATGTTCTTTGCTTTCTTTGTTCCACAGCTGGGGGCTGCAGTCCAATGGCATGAGCCATCACTGCCAAATTGTCTTCTATTTCCTGCACATGTATCCAAACCATAAGTAAAGGCATTGCATCTAGATCTAAGGATGTTATAATTCCATTATAGTCGGCCCTCATCATATCAGTAATTGAGTACAATGCTCCCTTTTGCATGTATCTCACCAGACACATGCAACAATTGGAGTGACCACAGAGATTTCTCACCAAGAAATTATAGGGTACACAGAGTACACAAAACAAGTCTTATGCTAAAGACTGAAAGCCTTTCACTGTATTCTGTATCCTACAGCTTGCTAAGGGATGACCTTCCAGAGCAGTATCTGACCCAGCCTTGATGGAAATGCTTCACATTCATAAATCAATCTGCATGAGCTTCACTCGCTCCAGAGATCTTAACGTAACCTCTGACATGAACAGGTCATGATGGAGAGGTGGATATAGCTCCCAGACTTCCACTTCTCTGGAACAAGCTTCCAACTTATGTGAAGAAGAATCCCTCCCTAACCTTCTTCATATGCAACCTAGAATAATGGATGTGTGATTGCAGATTCAGGCTTGGGGTGGTACCCATGTCCCTCCTGGACAAAGGAAGTCAGCATTAACTACCATAGACCCTTACCTCTGTGAAATTCACTAACCTAACCACTGACAATTGGGGCAACTTGGGATAATTATGGCTAGGCTTCAAAGGGCAATAGGGCTGTTATCCTAGTAACCTTCTATGAACCACTGCAATCTATTTTCTTTGACCTTCTCTGCAAATGAGCAACTTCTGACCAGAGCTGTGTCTCTTGTAAATCACACAGAAATTAAGTTTTTTGTTGTAACATCCCACCCTGGTGCAGCTGTGTTTTTAAACTCAACTGTCATTCTAGTTGCCTGCCCCTTATGTCAGTTTGACCACATATCTCCTTCCCTGTCCCCTTTCATTCCCTATTGTGAGAAAGCACACAATTATCATTTTGTGAAATCTCTCCCATTCAACTACCTAAATTTATTGGCCATCTCACTGTATTCCATAGAACCAGAATACAAGTGCCCACCCCCTTCTAATCTATCTTATTATTTTAAAATTAGTGGCTGTTCATTTAGATAGCTAAAACTTAGTTACTCCCTCTTTCATGCCTAACTGCTTAGTGAACACTGCAGCTCTTAGGATATTAACCCATTTTTCCATCTAACCTTTAAAATCTGAAACATTTATTCCAAGGCCACCAATTATTGGACAGCCCACATTCTGCCTGTCAGCACTCATCTCGTGATTAGTGCTTGTGTTTTGCTCCTGGTGAGAGAAGGAGTACATGGACATTATTTCCTGGAGACTGCTGATCACCAGAAAGCCTAATAACTGCTTCATAAGTGCAAGCTTGGAACTTGTGCTTATATTTCTCTCCTGATGAGTGAAGATGCAGACTGCATTGATTCTGGACTGTTTCTGGTTGGACAGTGAGGATCTATGCTTGATGTTCCTGATTGGCCTGTTCGCTATTCAAGGCATCTACCAGGAAAAGACTAAAACAAGCCTACAGACCCTTGCATCATCTGGAACAAGACTGTGGATCACCAAACTGGCTTTGGCCTGCTTCTCATCTTGGGACTGGTGCTAATGTTTTGATTCGGGTGAAAACAGAAGCAAAGTAGCATTGTATCCCAACAAAGTCAAGCTGTGGTGAGACCAGCACTTGTAGTAGTCAGGCAGTTGCCATTCACATGAATGCACTCGTTTTGTCATTCTTGACAAGCTAATGATTTGTTTTAATTAAGTATTGCTGATTGGTTTCTAACTTTAGAATATCTGCCTAAATACTTCATCCATAGGTCATCAGGGTCTACCTATTATTTTCCCCTCAAGTGTTTGGCAGTGCCCTTTATAGGCACAGTCACCTTGAGTGAAATATTTTCCAGTAAAAGCAAAACTAAAATTTCACCAATACCTAGTTAGGTCAGACCACAAAATGGCCTCCTTTGAGGTAAAAATAAAACTTGGACCCCCAGCTAAACCTGGAATAGTAAGCAGCTACTGAAAGGCTAATGTCCTGCTAATAAGTAATAACCTGAAAAAAATTCAGGCCCCCATAGACCCTGTGAACACTGCTGTCTATGCAGAACTATTCACAGAAACCTTATGTAAGCATGTTAATAGATGCATAGAGACAGCTGTACCCACCAGGAAAAGTAGAGAACTAATTCAAAAAGCAAGCCCCTGGTGGAATCACAAAATCAAGAGGCTGCATAACAGAAGGAAGAAAATCATGGCAGCACCCTGCAGGATAAAAGCACACTCATCAAATTAAACAAACAACTCAGTAAAGTCTACCAAAGCTACGTTTGACATAAATTTGGCCTCCCAGACCAAGGACAACTACAAGGCATTATTTAACTATGTTTGCAACCTCAAAGGCAGTACACAGTTGTGTGCACAGCTTATTATAAATGGAAACACCTATACTGAGCCAGAATATACAGCAAACCTTCTAGCTGACAAATCAGCCCCAACTTTACCCTCTCTCCCCATCAACTTTCCCTCACAAAATACCATCAAATATAACTCCGCCTGCTATCACTAGGGTCCTTAACAATTTCAATAAGGACAAGAGCACTGCATCAATGGGACCAAACAATATCCCAGCATGCCTTCTAAATAGCATGAAACATGACCTATCAGGCAGCCTGGAATTGTTATTTACCTGTAATCTCCAAACAGGATTCATACCTCATGAATGAAGAGCACAACATTCATCCCTCTGCACAAAGGTGGGCCATTTACAGACCCTGGAAATAACAGATGCACAAGTCTCACTAGTCTCATATGCAAAGCCATGTAAACCTCCATTCACTGGATGCAACCCAATTTGGTTTTGCGAAGGGCAGTTCATGCTTACACAACCTGGTGGACTTCTTTGAGAAGGTCACAAAAGCAATGGATGAGGGCAAAATCGTTCACACTGCTTACCTTCACCTGGCCATGGCATTTGACACAATACCCCACTCTGACATTGTTGACAAACTCAAGAGGTTAGATACAAACCCTTATGGCACCCAGAAGATAGTCAACTGGAGAACAGACAGGACCTTGGAAGTTAAAATTGGGGAGTCAACCTCTACAAAGAGGCCAGTCACAAGTGGAGTCTCTCAGGGATCGGTCCTAAAACCCCTCCTTTTTGGCATTTACTTCTGTACAGTCAAGACAAATGTCAATGGCCTCTGCCTGACTAAATTTGCAGATGCCTGCAAATTAGGAGCTGTCATTAAATCCCACACTGACACAAATGTTCTCCAGGAAGGGCTGACACAGGCAAACAACTGGTGTCAGAGCCATGGACTAAAAACTAAAGGGCAATAAATGCATAATACTATCCTCTGGGAAGTCATCCATCCACGGTAACTATCATATTGACAACACTCCCCTTAGAGTTGACCCAGTAGTCAGGGACTTAGGGACACACTTAGACAGTGATCTTGCCATTGTCCATCATGTGTCTACAGTACTGGGGAAATCCTTCTATGTTGTGCAACTTATAAATAAAGGTATGGCATCCAGGTCCAAGGAAGTCATTGTTCCAGTGTAATCAGCATTCATCAGATCTATCATTGAGTACAATGTCCTTTAACATGCGCCTAACCAGGCATATCCAACTATTGGAATGTCCATAGAGTTTGCTCACTAAAAGAATACAGGGTATAAGTAACATATCCTGTGCAGACCACCTTAATGCCCTATCACTGTATTTTGTCTCCTACATGCTGTTGAGGTGAGATCTATGCCTGGCATACTAGGCATTATCATACCCATTTCTGATGGACCTCCTGCATATCCACAAAACAAACATCACCAGCATTATCCATTCTAATTCTTGCCTGTATTATAAATAGGACATGCTGGAGAGACAGGTATGTATCTCAGAGACTATCCCATCTCTGGAATAGGCTTCCCATCCATGTGAAGCAGAGTGCCTCCCTAACCCAATTTAAGTGTAACTTGGACAATTAGACAGGGAAGAGGAAATTCATCCCCAGTTTAGCACCTGTGTCTCTAATGGACACAGGCAGCCTGTAAATGCTTCATCTCCAAAGCCCCTGCTTACACTTATCAAGGGTACCAGAACTTGTCAGAGATTTGGAATGCATGGCCAGGCTTTAAAAGGCCATTGTTGCTGTTAGCCTAGTAAACACCTATGAATCTATAATCTAATGTAATTATGTCTTCATCTGTCCTACAGTGTGCATCCTTCCACCTAGCCCAAACATTTTATCTCCATCACATCTAGCTTTCTCAACTGTGCACCATTTAGTGCCCAGGTTTCTGTGTCATTCAGAAGCACTGATCACAACACTGATCTGTTCATCTGCTTTTCAGCTTTTTTGACATTCTTCTATCCACACCACCCCTGAAACTTCTGAGTCTGGCTTTCTACTCATCATTAGGACCTTACATCGCTACAACCAATCTTCCAAGATATTTTAAGCAGTTAACTTGCTTCACTGTTTTCACATGGCAAATTATGCTATCACTGTGAAATTTTGAGAGCTACACAAATGCACTTATGAGGTTCAGTGTTCTAAATTATTGCTGATAAATTAAGTCCCCTGTGTTCACTCATGATCCATGGGAAATACCTGTTGGGGAGAGAGAAGAATGAACAGCAGTGCCAATACGACAATGTATGGGAAACCTTGTCCCCTAGCATCGGTATTGTGGGTGAATGCAATAGATGTATCATGCAATGTCATAAACATGTCAGTGGTATGCTTTGCCATGCAAGGGACAATGCCACAGCAATTGCTGTGGACAGGCCATTCATGGCAATGTGTCTATCAGCCAGTGTTCAACTGATTGAGACAGAGGAGTTCCTGCTATTAGTGCAGGGGATATATATGTCAGTACAATTTCTGGAAGCATAGACAGTAGGTGATAATGCCTCACAAGTATCTGCAGGGAAGAAGAGGTCAGCAGTCTGTTTAACTGTATTATTATATACCACAACTGCATATAGATATTAGGCATCATAGGAACATCTAGCATGCAGCAACAGCAACTGTTCAGTTGAGGAATGCAGAGCTTGTATGGTTTCTTATGTAGGGACACCTGTAGTATAAATTGCACAGGGTGATGCTGCTGAATATTGTGATGATGGTCCTGTTGTTTATTCACAGGGCTATCCTTTCATCACAGTTGTTGAATCAGGAAAAGGAACTGACATTGGTAGCCCTGTTGGGACTGATGGCGACAGTGAGACCATGAGATGAGATACCAGGGTTATAGTCCTTGAGCACAGTAACAGTGTCTATATCCACATCTACCCACTGTATGGAGAGATATTGTGGATCTCATCAGACAATGGGTTGAACACACAGTCAGAACATTCAGCATCCTACTGTGGAAGGGGTCCCCTGTGGCTGTGAGAAGCAGTGATGCTCTTCTTGTACCTACAGCAGCTGAAGAGCACACTGCATCTGAATGGGTATAAGTGCGGGTCAGTAGAGCCACAGAGTAGCCAGTACTTTCCCATAATATGACTAGTGACAGACATGTGCGTGGCTTTCTGGATCACCTTGCAGATGTAAGAATCATCTAGGTGCTGTCTGATGCTGTTCTGACCCACATGAAACTAACTGACATTCTGCATGGTTGATATGAGGCTTTCACCTAGAGTCTGTAGCAGCTCCATGAGGACATGGATTATAGGGAACCTCCCCTCATAAGTATAATGAGGGCTATGCTGGTATACACCACTGCCATAACCACTTTCCTACAGTGACTTGTCAGTGCTGCTGACATTTCCCAGGCAGGGAATGTTGCTTGACATCATGGTAAGGTGCACACCTGTGGTAGTTGTGGTAGGGGTAAGTGCAGGGATCATAGGCATCACATACACCATGTTGTGGGCATTATCTGATTACCTCAAGACTTTAGCAGAGATTGCAACCCATCACCACTGATTGGATTCCCAACTGTTGGCTCCAGAGTAGTTCTGATCCGACAGCTGTACCCCATCCCTGTGGGAAGGGAACCTTTTTTGAGAATGGACCCAATTCTGCAGTTGAACAGCATCCTTCCCAGCAGGAGACCCTGATAGGTCATCTGCCTGTGGCCATTGTGGCCACATGTCCAGGTCACATAGGGCAATCACCACCAGCCCATTCTTTACAGGAGGCAGTAGTGTATGACACAGAATACCCATCACCCAGACACTCATGTGTTCATCACCAGTGATGCCCTTCCTCTATGTTTCAGCTGACTGGGAGCTTGCACTCTGTCCCATGTCACCTGTGCACATGATGATAGGTTTGGGCTGCACCACTCTCCCTCTAGTGTGTGTGTGTGTGTGTGTGTGTGTGTGTGTGTGTGTGTGTGTGTGTGTGTGTGTGTGTGTGTGTGGGTGGAGATGTCTGAAGTACTGTGTAGTCTGCTAATTTATAGACCAGCCTAATTATCACACTGCATGCCTCATATTTGCTCTATGTGACACTACAGCCTATCACTGTGTCCTGATCAAGTCCCATAATCCTGAAATTGATGCTGCTGCTTTGCTTTCCCCACCTTTTATTATGCCCAATGCTGATGGTCAGTGCACCATCATCATCCTCACACTCTCTCCTGTGGTGCTACTGCTGTTGTTCCTGTGCCACCTGAAGGTCACTATGGTCCCTGCACCATCATCATCCTCACACTCTCATCCTGTGGTGCTGCTGCTGTTGTTCCTGTGCCACCTGAAGGTGCTATGGTCCCTGCACCATCATCATCCTCAGCACTCTCTCCTGTGATGCTGCTGCTGTTGTTCCTGTGCCATCTGAAGGTGCTATGGTCCCTGCACCATCATCATCCTCAGCACTCTCTCCTGTGGTGCTGCTGCTGTTGTTGCTGTGCCACCTGAAGGTGCTATTGTCCCTGCACCATCATCATCCTCACACTCTCATCCCGTGGTGCTGCTGCTGTTGTTCCTGTGCCACCTGAAGGTTGCTATGGTCCACTGGCCTCATTGCATGTATGTAGATTGACTTTTTCCTCATCACCATATTATGTAGTATGGCACATTTGTGGAAGTCCTTTATGCCATTTCTAAATCATGCTCTCTGCAGTCCTAAAAATTGCTGAACAATGTTCGGTATCTGCGCATGCAGTGCAAAGAATCATTATTTGGTGATGGTTTGATGGTTTCTCAGAAGCGTCATTTTACATGTCTGTAGTTATATACACCATTTAATGTAACAAATTTTAAAGGGTGGACTAGATCAGCACACTGATTTATAAATATATATGTATACAGAAACCACAATGTGCAATGCCAGGGAGCTGTGTGGACATATTGGTAGTGATGCTATTGACATAACGTAGAAGCTGACAGAAAAACAGCCTTTCCTTTTTACATATCTTTCTGTCTGTGAGCCATGAAGCACTTTATAGTTACATGTGTGCTGTGTATGGCCCGCAGTACCTTAAGGAGGTGAGTAACATTTTAAAAACCACTTTAATGTGGCGTGTAATGGTGTCATTTGTCTTCTGTGGTATTCCTGGGAAGCATATATTCTCTTCCAGATGAAGAACAAATGTGTCAAGGAACTTGTGCAGTATTTGAGAGGCCAAGGCCTGAGAAATCCTAGCATGTCTCCTGTTAGTCTTTGAAAGATGTCTGTTGATAGTGTGGTAAGAGTTATATAGATCTTGGACTCCAGTTGTGAGTAGGCCAGTTATACCTACGTTTCCTGTATGTAGATGATATAGATCAACCAAGTCTCATACGGTCTCTCAGTCCAGTAATCAGTAATCAGAAACTGTCAATAACCTCTTGGTTGGTAATATTATATGTCTAATCTTTGTATTAATATTTAACTTTTTATAAGATATGAGATCAAAAAAGGACAGCATGCTCATCAAGTTTGTCTGCACTTCATGTGTACTAAGAGGAGTCACTAATTATGAACATTCATTTTACTTATAATGCTGATATTCACTGTATTAGTAAAATAGCTCCTGCTGTGCCCAGTACTATAGTTATTTATTTATTTTTTTAATCTGGAAAACTTTCTGATTTGGGCAGTATCCTGCCATCCCAATGGCATGGCACTAAATAGCCAACAGTGCCAGTAATAATTTGAGTTCACACACTGGCATTGGTTTTGAAATCCAATTGTGGATAAGAAACCTACCTGTCCCATGAAATCCTAAACACTGTTACCAGTCTGGGTACTGGAAGGTCGGGCTGGGGCATAGAATGTACAGGCAAAACCATCAGTCATTCCCAGGCAGGGGGAATAAGGCTAGAAAGTTGCAACCTAGATGTAATCATTCCCAAGTTCAAGGCCAGAAGCAGATACCCAGATGTGTGGCACAATGAACTTTGCAGATATATCCTTGGTGTCACAGTATGCTTGGCAGATCAGGAAGACAAGGTGTCGTTAATGCTGTATACAGAAAAAAATCCACTCCCTTAAAGTTTGGACAGGTCTCTTCCTACTTCTAGGAACATGTTTTAGATTGGGTCTCTAAATGGCAAATCATACCAGGAAAAATGGAACCTAGCTGAAGTGTGTAACAAGTTTAAAGTAACCAAGAAAGTGACAGGGAAATGAAACAGTGTTAATTATAATGCTGATAGAGAAGACCATTTAGTGGGTGTTCAGATCAAAAATGGCCACAAGCAATATGTACATTCTGTGCTTATGTAATTTATGTTTTCAAATTGTCTTCACGAAGATCACAGTGTGTGATACAAATTAAATGGAGACTGTAATTTTGAGTGCAGAAGATGATGACTGAACAGTCTAGAACACACGAACATTGTTACAGTTAACTGCATACTTACGACTTTCTGATTGGCATACAGCATCTGTTAAGAGAATAAAAATACTTTTGTTAAGTTTAATGCTGTCTTAAGGAGAAAATTATGTATACATTTTGAACATCAATACAGAAAGGGAATTCAGAGCAACAAGTGAAGAAATAATTTAGAACATGGTGTGACAGAGATCATAGATTCAGTTACAGTCACAGAATAATTCTACAGACATTGGC
>NC_056737.1:1426763419-1426808419 GCF_019279795.1 Protopterus annectens
TAATTTTATTCCAGTCAATGTTGACATCACCTAGAATGTAAGTCTCAAGTTTGGTGTTGTTTGAGGCCCATAAGAGAATATTCTCTAGGATGGAAGTGTTGTCACCAGGGGGAATATAGATGGCTATAATACAGATACTTTTAAAGTTATTAATTTTGAGGATTTCTATGATTAGTTTGACATTATTAAACTGAGGAATGGGATTCTGGTAAGGGCAGAGATTCAGCAGGCAGTTGTAGATTAAGGCTACACCACCTCCTTTTTTGTTTTGGCGATCGAATTGAAGAGCTTGGAAGCCAGGTGGTATAATCTCAGAGTTAGTAGTTTGTGGTTTTAGCCAGGTTTCTGTGACTGCTACTATGTTAGGTGCAGTGTGATTTAGCCAAGCATGGAAGTTTGTTATTTTGTTATTTATACTCTGGGTATTAATGGTAATGAACTTAAGGTATTTATGGCTGTTTCTAACAGAGGAGGTAGTGGGAGAGAGATTGTTACTGGGTGTTGGCCCAGGGTTGGGGTGGATGTCACCTGCTAGAACAAGCCAAGAAAAGGGAGAGAGGAGGAGAAACTTTGGATTGTGACATAAAGTTAGAGAGAGATGCAGTTTTGATTTGATAGCTGGAGGTTTTAAATAAACTGTATGGAGTATTAATTTAAAATAATGAAATGGGTTTGGTTGAAGTAGGGAGGGGGATATTAAATAAAAGTGGAATGTCAAAGGGTGGGGAAGGGAGAGAGTGGAGGTGGAGGGGAGGGGGAAAGAGGAGGGTAGTTTGGTAGAGGAATAGGAGGTTGCATTATAGAGGGTTATTAGGAGGAGAATACATGTAAAAGAGGTGAGATGATGTGGAAGAGACATGGATGAATAGAGTAGGATAGATTTTAGAAGAGGAGGTAGAGTAAGTGGGGAGAGTTTGGAGATGTAAGGTAGAGACGTATATGTGACAGTGCAGTCAGGTAAGGGATAGAGAGGGGGACGGGTACTTAATTGAATTGCAGCTATGAGGGGGAGGGGCAAAGAAATGGGATAGGCTGAGGGGAAATGGGGAGGAGATTCAGGCGACTATAAAGGTAGATGCACTGGGGTGGGAGGGATTTGGGGGTAGGGTAGGGGAGCGGAGTGAGCCCGTAGGGCGAACAGAGCGGGTAGAGCCACTGAAGGAGAGAGCCCAAAGAAAAAACTATCATTGGAGAGCTGACTTGGTAAGGAAAGTTTGGGGATGGGTAGAAGGTAAAGGCCTAAGCAGTAGGTATAGTAGACAGAGAAATGTAAGTGAATTGTGAGTACAGGTGGAAGGAAAGAAAAAGATGTAGGGGCAGCAGTTCTACAATTATATAAAAAACTGCAAGTCTAAGGGAAGAGTTTTGAGACAGTGGGGTAAGACAGGGAGAAGGGCGCCACCTAGTGGACAAAAGTTATATAGTAAGGAGTCGCTTCTTCTGAAAAGTAGCAGAGCTGGGAAAGTACAAGTACAAGGGGGAAGGAGTTATGTTTAAAGAACAGAGGACACAAGAGGAGAGGGCAAGCAAGAATTTAAGGAAAGGCTTTGGCTGCTGGTTGACCTAGCTAGGGAGTCTATAAAAATAACCTGGAGTATCCGAACAGAAATAGCTTAACATATCCTGGAGTATCAAAACAGAACTAGCTTTAGAATAGTCAGTTGTATTAGGAACACATACTATCTTATGTTTTATTTTTCTTCTTAGAGGGACTGTTGCACATGGAGGTTAAGGTTCAGTTCCTCAGTTTAGGTAATGGACAGTAGAAGATATGGTGGGTGAAGGACGTTGGTCAACAGCGACAGGGCAGTCTCCCACTGGAGGACAATACAGGCAGGTTGGACAGCTTATTTAAAGTATGGATTCCATAGCCAGGGACGCACAGCAGCTGAGAGGTAGACCGGGGGAAAAAAGATGGTGTCTCATGGGACAAGGAATATTTATAAAGTCAGGGAGGATGTAGGAGGGAGGGGGAGGAGAAAGAAAAAGGGGGTGAGGGCAGGTAAAGACTGGAAGTAACTATGGCACTGCAATAGAGCGAGAGTCAAAACAGCAGCTACAGTAGGCAGTTTAGAGTGTCCAGCTAGAGTTAGTCAATGAGAGTATAGATAGGAGAAACAGAAGGCGCAAAAGGAATGGGGCCAGGAGCGAAGTAGCTATTGATAAGAGGGAGCAGTGGGAAGGAAAGAGAGAAGAAGAGACAGGGTCCAGTCCACTGAAGGAGAGAGCCCAGGGACGCACAGCAGCTGAGAGGTAGACCAGGGGGAAAAAAGATACATATATATATATATATATATATATATATATATATATATATATATATATATATATATATATATATATATATATATATATATATATATATATATATATATATATATATATATATATACACACACACATACATATATATATATATATATATATATATATATATATATATATATATATATACACATGTACATATATATGTGTTTGTGCGTGTAAATATATCCATCTATATATATGTGTGTATATATATACACACACATATATATATATATATATATATATATATATATATATATATATATATACACACACAGACAAATAGACATACAAATCTTAATCAGTTCATGTTTTTGTTGTCATTGCCATTCTCTTTGTTGCTGTTATTGTCGCAAAGGGAACTGCAAGGCTTAAGAATAATATGTTGTCCTAAAGAGAAAGTAAGATCAAATAAAATAAAAAAAAATCCTTACCATTGGCAGTAAGAATGTTCATTAGAATAAATAAATATATTTTGTTTTGCAACAAGATTAGCGTATTGTATAAGGACATGAATACAAAGGGTGATATTCATAGTCATTGTACATAGGTTCAAACGCCATCTGCACAAGTCATGCAGCTTCAGCACAATTCATAGATGAATGGAACATTTATGTGTGAGAGCTTTTAATGAACTTATTTAAATGAAGACTTAATCTGACTTAATGTAATTTAAATGAGAAATAGTTTAGAACATTTTATGCCAATTAGACCTCTTTCTGTCTATTTGCAACTCAAGTAATTTTTTAACGAGATTTGGTGCTGAGAAATGAAGTTACACCTTTTATATAGTTTCATAGTTTCATAGTTTGGTACTAGGCTATCTGCCCTGGGGCATTTATAAGCCTAGCCATAGTGATGTGGCTTTCGCCACCCCATGTAATGGTACAAAAGTGTACAGAATAGATTTAGAATACTGTGCCTCTGTCTAGTAGTGACACAGTGAAGACCCCCTTACATAATAGAATTAGTTTATTGTGCCTCTGTCTAGTAGTGACACAGAGATGACCCTTGGGGTAAACCTACGATCTCCCATCCACTCGTCAAGATTTCTCTTGAAGAGAGTCAGTGAGGGGCTCTGCCTAACATGAACTGGGATTCTGTTCCAGAGTATGGGAAGCCTCTGAGTTAGGAATCTGTCCCTCCAGCATGTCCTATTCATATTTGTGCTGAGGTTCAAATCTTTAGCTCTCGTGGTCCTGATGGATTTGGATTTTTTGAGGTGGAGCATTTCCATCAATTCCTGATTGGACATGGCCTTGTACGTCAGGCACAGATCACCTCTGAGTAGGCGGTATGCTACTGAATAGAGTTGGAGTTTCTTTAGTCTGGCAGCATATGACATATGTTGGAGACCCTTGATCCTCTTGGATCAAGGGTCTCCAACATATCTACTTTGTATTTGGCGAAATTGCTTAGCATTGCTGCCAGAGGGATCAAAACCTGTACAACAGCACCTACAGGTCACAGCCTTAACCCTCTGCCTCAACTGCCAGACTTTGTCAATTGACAGACAAAATAAAAATATTCACTATCTCCCCTTTTGTTTCAAGTTCATATTAAACAGCTATGTGTGTACAATTAATAAATGTCACTCCATAATTTACTTGTCATCTGACTGTCATCAACATGCAGCAAATGCATATGAACCTCACCTTACCCTAACAACAACAAGTTTCTGCATAGCAGAATTGTTTATTAAACTGAATTTGCATAGTATTCTATTGCTTTTCAATGTTACCTATATTTTCCTTACTTTAAAATCTTCACCCTTTTCCAGATCACTGCTGAGCTGTCAGAGCACAGGTAAAATGGTAACTATATGATTACTGGTGAGAACTGAGGCCTATTTATGCACTGCTTATGCAATGAAGTTCATCCAAGCTGAACCACAGTGTTATGCACTGGTGTATGTGGTCTCATAGGCAGTAAAAGACTTTGGGTGGTCTTGGATGAGCTGTGCAAAGTGATGCTGATCATGGGAATGAGTGGAAGTGCATAGCATGTTGCTATCAAATATACACATACCACAGCATTTGAAGATGTATCCACAGTGAGTCAACATTTAGGCTAGAGTGTACAGAAACCTAATCCAGCAGTGATGCTGGATCTAATAGTGAGTAGAAGTTTATCTGTGGAATGAAGGGAGTGCTGTGGTAAGTAGAATTGGATTAGATTTGCATCAATCAAAGTATGTCACACCTTATCACTTAATAACACTTACTTACATTTTAATGAAGCAAAAAATAAAATATAGACAGTTTATTAATGTAAACTGTTCACAAAATAGCAATAATGAAAACAATACCCCCAATAATATGATTACGGTCATGCTGTCATAAATTATCACAGAACCATAATGACATTCTTGAATCATAGACAGAATATTCCTCTGCATAAATGAATAGACACATCCAGTTGATGGACAGCTCATTGTTTTCCCTTCCCATTGCAAAATTAGGTATAGTAATAAAAAAAAAACTAAACTGGAAGTCCATGCAACTGCATCAATGTTATTAGTAAACAAAACATGACCTGTTATCACTTACATGGGTAATACCAATGCATGGTAGCATGAGGTGGGTACTATAAATAATATCACATCTCAGAGGGTTTGGCTCACACCATCTGATCCTGTTCCTTGCACGTACATTCTTTATTCATACCTTTCAACCTCTTACAGCAAGAAACCTGTACAAAGCCATAAATAAAAGAAGGACAATGGCCCAAACATAGGCACAGTTTTTATATATTGCTCTTACAAACTTAAAAATTGCCAGAATGACAGGTTTTGTATTAGCATAAATTTTTTGAAGGGTATGAAGTCTGAAACACAAATGTCTGTCATTATTTTCTAACTTCAGTCTTTAATGATATGCCACTAATTTTCGAGAAAGACACAATTTTATAAAAATGGTCAAAGAATATGAGGCAAAAATCTGGATATTCTGCGAAAACCTGTACAGTTGAGAGGTATGTGACATTTTATACTGGCAATTTGTAGGATGGCAGCAGCTGTACAGGCGTGGGCTTGTGCTTCAAGCTTTTCTGATATGGAGACCAAAACCTTGTCTTCCTCTTGCTGGAGTCATGCCTGTGGAAGCTGCAGCACATAGTGTCTGGCCCAGACAGGAAAATGATTAACACCTGGTAGAAGTTGGGAGACCAATTGTTATCCCTGACAGGGATCCCCCACTTAAGACAGCAGTGTTGCCACAGGTATGATGACCTGTAGGGCAAAGGAGTAACCAGCTGGCCCAGCGTGTATTGTGAGTTCAGAAGAGAAGACCAGAGTTCTACAGTAAATATTCTTATTTTCTCCTTTTCATATTCATTTTCTCAGGGTTCTTTATAATCTTATTATAATACTATGGAATATGTTAAATAAATGCAGATGTATGCACCTAGAAATGTATGTATGTATGCAAACAAACATGTACATATGTATGTGAACACAAACAGATAGACACATACGTGTGTGTGTGTGTGTGTGTGTGTGTGTGTGTGTGTGTGTGTGTGTGTGTGTGTGTGTGTGTAATTGTATGTATACATATACTATATGTAATAAATATTACTGAAATACGTATATGTAAGTATGTATGCATGTACACATACATATACATATGTAATCACAGATTATTACAAAACTTATCAGTATTTTTGCAAAAGTAATGGAGTGTTCACTGTTGATGAGAAATCACAAACTACTGTGCTAACTTTCTAAGACAGGTATGTATTTGAAAATGATGCCACTGTATTTATGTATTTATTTATTTATTTGATGTTTGTTTACTGGGATAGTCCGACTGGGTACAGGCCCATTTTCAGAGGAGGCCTTTGGGAAAACCCCAATAGATATAAATAACAAAAGACATAGACTGTAATCTTAGTAGTAATACAAACAAAACAGAGCTTATACATAAAAAGGCATATATAATGGAGCATGAGTAGTACATACAAATAGTCACTGGGATCTTCCACTGCACACCCATCAGGCAGGGGGATACAGTTGAAATCTTCCTGACTGGGGTGAGGATTGCTTAGGCTCCTCTTCGCCTCCCTCATTCCCTAATCCTCTCTCTTGTAATCTCTTCCCTAGCTGCTTCTCCAACTTTCCTCTCACATACAGAAAACATTTGAAAAATAGAGGGATCTACTCACAGCAAAAACATAGTTCCTCCTTCTTTCTCACTTCCTCTGGCACAACTCTCTTGATGTCTTTCTTCTATGTGTCCATCATGTTTCATGTCCCATTTTCTAACTGCCCTGTCTTCTCCTTTCACAGTTCACACATTATGAAGAACCAATCAAGATGTACATATAAGGACACCCCTAGGCTCATTACCTAACCCTTTTATCTTTTTATAAAATTAATTTTGCAGAGAGTGTTGCATGCCTTAAATGCTCAACAGTAGTTCAGCCAGACTTTGCAGTCAAGCAGTCATGCACAACTTCTGAATATAGCCAAAATTAATTCACACGTGATTAAATAGTTTTCCCACTTCAAGCAGTTATAAAAAATGGGCATTTTTCCACATTTATTTGTTTATTTATTTGCAGTTGGTTTACCAGGATAGTCCATTGGGCCAATAAGAACCCGTTTTCAATGGAGTCCTGGGGAGAAAAGCTCCATAACAAAGGTTACAAAAAGATTACAGCAGTTTACAATTTCAATCATTTGTAGGTTAAAGACAAAGCTTTAAAACAGTGGTAACAAAAATATTACAGCAGTTTACAATTTCAGTCATTTGTGGGTTCGAGACAAAGCAAAGATTAAGCAGTTACAATGCAAATTTAGGTTTCATTTTGTAGAAAACCAAGATTTAAGCAGGTGCAATAAAAAATTTTAGGTTAAGCATTGCTGTAGTAAATATATAGCTTCTTGAGTGGAATAGTAGGATTAGAGAATTATAAGATGTCATTACAGTTGGCTTATTATTTGGTGTCTGGTAATATATGATATAGTTGCCTGTAGGAAGTGGAGAATAGGCTATGAGGGGTGGTCCTTTGCTTTGCTATAGTCACCGAAATTAGCTGGCACTCATCGTATTTGCATATAGGAGTCACTGTGCTCTGTGCAGCTATGCGACTGGCAGCAGCAAACCTTCTGACTATGAATAGTATCCATTTAGTTAACAACAGTATTAGGTACAGATACACTGCCAAATAGGCGATCTAAAAACATTCAAAATGTGTTGTTTTTCTGAAATACAGTAAGATAACTGTTGTGGGTTTTGTAAAGAAATCGTTTAAGAAAGCGTTTCCTCAGTCTAAATTTGATGTGCTCTGTCTCTAATTCAACTGACAATTCAATGCACTGCATAAGGGTTAGCATGTTATTTGATTAACCTAAGATGTCAGCATGAGGAACGTAATCAAAGACATCACACAATGTGACTCACTTGACTTACAGAACCATGTCTGACCCAGCTCTTTTAGAAATGCTACATCTAAAGAAATGCCAATCCCTCTGCACCACATGCTCCAGAGACCTCAACTTCATTACCACAATTAACAGAACATACTGGAGAGACAGGTTCATAACCCAGACTGCTCGTGCTATGGAATAGACTTCCCATACATGTCAGGCAGAGCACCTCACTGGCCCTCTTCAAGAGAAATATTGATGAGTGGGTGGGAAATAGAAAATTCAGCCCAGGGATCACTCTAGTGGCTTTACTTGACAGAGGCACTAGGAACTAAGGTTGGGTGGCATGATGCCAGGGTAATCCTATGGGCTAGGCTTGTAAAGGCTCCAGGGCCATTAGCCTAGTACACACCTATGCATCTATGAACTTAACATTCAAGCACGTGTTTTATTGGGCAAAACTCTCCCTGTCCCAGTGTAAAGGGCTGTACTTCTGTACCCTGACTTATTATATTCTAATCTGATGATGGCACACAGCTGTTATCAAAGACATGAGTGTAAATATTAATGAAAGTAAACTGCATTGCTTTTCATGAAAAAAACAAAAGGTATTCTGAGGTGCAGCAAATCTTGAGTTAATGATATTAAGTAACTGGCTACAGGGATAAAAGTACAGTAAACATTGCTTTAATTATATTAAACAAATGGAAACAGGGATAAAAGTGCAGCAAACATTCAGTTAATTATATTAAGTAACTGGTTACAGGGATAAAAGTGCAGTAAACATTGCTTTAATTATATTAAACAACTGGTAACAGGGATAAAAGTGCAGCAAACATTCAGTTAATTATATTAAGTAACTGGTTACAGGGTAAAAGTGCAGCAAACATTCAGTTAATTATATTAAGTAACTGGTTACAGGGTAAAAGTGCAGCAAACATTCGGTTAATTATATTAAGTAACTGGCTACAGGGATAAAAGTGCAGCAAACATTCAGTTAATTATATTAAGTAACTGATTACAGGGATAAAAGTGCAGCAAACATTCAGTTAATTATATTAAGTAACTGATTACAGGGATAAAAGTGCAGCAAACATTCAGTTAATTATATTAAGTAACTGGTTACAGGGATAAAAGTGCAGCAAACATTCAGTTAATTATATTAAGTAACTGGTTACAGGGTAAAAGTGCAGCAAACATTTGGTTAATTATATTAAGTAACTGGCTACAGGGATAAAAGTGCAGCAAACATTCGGTTAATTATATTAAGTAACTGGTTACAGGGATAAAAGTGCAGCAAACATTCAGTTAATTATATTAAGTAACTGGTTATAGGGTAAAAGTGCAGCAAACATTCGGTTAATTATATTAAGTAACTGGTTACAGGGTAAAAGTGCAGCAAACATTCAGTTAATTATATTAAGTAACTGGTTTAAGAGATAAAAGTGCAGCAAACATTCAGTTAATTATATTAAGTAACTGGTTACAGGGATAAAAGTGCAGCAGACATTCAGTTAATTATATTAAGTAACTGATTACAGGGATAAAAGTGCAGCAAACATTCGGTTAATTATATTAAGTAACTGGTTACAGGGATAAAAGTGCAGCAAACATTCAGTTAATTATAGTAAGTAACTGGTTACAGGGATAAAAGTGCAGCAAACATTCAGTTAATTATATTAAGTAACTGGTTACAGGGAAAAAAGTGCAGCAAACATTCAGTTAATTATATTAAGTAACTGATTACAGGGATAAAAGTGCAGCAAACATTCAGTTAATTATATTAAGTAACTGGTTACAGGGATAAAAGTGCAGCAAACATTCAGTTAATTATATTAAGTAACTGGTTACAGGGAAAAAAGTGCAGCAAACATTCAGTTAATTATATTAAGTAACTGGTTTAAGAGATAAAAGTGCAGCAAACATTCAGTTAATTATATTAAGTAACTGGTTACAGGGTAAAAGTGCAGCAAACATTCGGTTAATTATATTAAGTAACTGATTACAGGGATAAAAGTGCAGCAGACATTCAGTTAATTATATTAAGTAACTGATTACAGGGATAAAAGTGCAGCAAACATTCAGTTAATTATATTAAGTAACTGGTTACAGGGTAAAGGTGCAGCAAACATTCAGTTAATTATATTAAGTAAATGATTACAGGGATAAAAGTGCAGCAGACATTCAGTTAATTATATTAAGTAACTGATTACAGGGATAAAAGTGCAGCAAACATTCAGTTAATTATATTAAGTAACTGGTTACAGGGATAAAAGTGCAGCAAACATTCGGTTAATTATATTAAGTAACTGGCTACAGGGATAAAAGTACAGCAAACATTCGGTTAATTATATTAAGTAACTGGTTACAGGGATAAAAGTGCAGCAAACATTCAGTTAATTATATTAAGTAACTGGTTACAGGGTAAAAGTGCAGCAAACATTCGGTTAATTATATTAAGTAACTGGTTACAGGGTAAAAGTGCAGCAAACATTCAGTTAATTATATTAAGTAACTGGTTTAAGAGATAAAAGTGCAGCAAACATTCAGTTAATTATATTAAGTAACTGGTTACAGGGATAAAAGTGCAGCAGACATTCAGTTAATTATATTAAGTAACTGATTACAGGGATAAAAGTGCAGCAAACATTCGGTTAATTATATTAAGTAACTGGTTACAGGGATAAAAGTGCAGCAAACATTCAGTTAATTATATTAAGTAACTGGTTACAGGGATAAAAGTGCAGCAAACATTCAGTTAATTATATTAAGTAACTGGTTACAGGGTAAAAGTGCAGCAAACATTCGGTTAATTATATTAAGTAACTGGCTACAGGGATACAAGTGCAGCAAACATTCAGTTAATTATATTAAGTAACTGGTTACAGGGTAAAAGTGCAGCAAACATTCGGTTAATTATATTAAGTAACTGGTTACAGGGTAAAAGTGCAGCAAACATTCAGTTAATTATATTAAGTAACTGATTACAGGGATAAAAGTGCAGCAAACATTCAGTTAATTATATTAAGCAACTGGTTACAGGGTAAAAGTGCGGCAAACATTTGGTTAATTATATTAAGTAATTGGTTACAGGGTAAAAGTGCAGCAAACATTCGGTTAATTATATTAAGTAATTGGTTACAGGGTAAAAGTGCGGCAAACATTTGGTTAATTATATTAAGTAATTGGTTACAGGGTAAAAGTGCAGCAAACATTTGGTTAATTATAAAACTGCAGCAAGCATTTGATTAATTAAATTAAGTAACTGGTTACTGGGTAAAAGTGCAGCAAATATTGATTTAATTATATTAAAAAACTGATTACAAGGGTAAAATTCTGTGATCAGACTTTAGAAAGATTTGCCAGCTGCTTAAAAAAAGTAATGTTATTATTCCACGCTCAAATCAATGTTTCCAGTCTGAGTAAAATTCAAAATGATGTCTTCCTTCGTATTACAGAACTATCCTAAGGCCATTACATCAGATGCACTTTAGCTGTAGTATAATAATAAGTAATGACCTCACATGTTCATACTGTAAAAAAGTTGTACTATAATATATATATATATATATATATATATATATATATATATATATATATATATATATATATAGATAGATAGACAAATATAGATATATGTGTGTTGATGGGGATGTGTCTACTTCAAATGAGTGAATTGAGATGAAGTTACTGAAACTTCAAATTAACAAAACCTTACAATAACAAAACCCAAAAACCCGAAAATCAAGTACCTGAAAACCCTCACCTTCTGGAAACAAACACAAAAACAAAACAACACCATACATGCATAAAACACCATATGACTACTAACCCTTCCCATAACTCCACAGTACATTAAAGTAACATGACAAAAACTGAGTACATCGTTTCCAACCCCCCATCCTGTAACTTTATTATGCCAACTCCGAGATTGCACTTTCTTGTGGAAAAAGGCATATTTCCATCCAGGTAGCTACTGCTGCAACAGACTGCAGGTCAGTAACTGTTTTGGGTTTTTGGGTTTTGTTAATGAACAGTTTCATTAATTTGAAGTTTCGGTAACTTTGTCTTGGTTATATGGGTTTTGTTCACACATCTGAAGGGAACCCATGTGTGTGTGTGTGTGTGTGTGTGTGTGTGTGTGTGTGTGTGTGTGTGTGTGTGTGTGTGTGTGTGTGTGTGTGTGTGTGTGTATATATATATATATATATATATATATATATATATATATATATATATATATATATATATATATATATATATATATATATATATATATATATATATATATATATATATGAGTCCCTATCAAATGATAGAAAACTCATTTGTTGGACAATCATTTGGCTGAGACTAAAACATAGAAAGCTCAAAACACTGAAAACTCATTTGACTGAAACTCAAAACACTGAAAATGCTATATATAGTTAGGGGGGGTGTGGGGAGTGTGGGGGGGGTGTAGCCCCCCCACATACTTCATACATTTTAAACCCTACACATGGATACTTATAACTACAATGAATAACTGTTTGGAGAAAACAATATTTACATAAACTATGTGGAGGGCTATGCCCCCCCACACACACACCCCTAACTATATATACTAACTCCAGGATCGCAATACCGTGAGGAAAACGACATATAGCATTTTCAGTGGTTTGAGTTTCAGTCAAATGAGTTTTCTATAATTTGATAGGGACCCATATATATATATATATATATATATATATATATATATATATATATATTTGTAGTTTTGATTTTAACACCCATTACTTCTCCATCTTGACCACCAACGCACAGAGCTAAGCAGACTTTAACAACCTGGACTGCACTTCCTCCACAAGTGACAACACCTGCATCACCACCAACAACAGAGACAACCAGCACTTCTGGTTCACAACCTGCCAGGGTTACCTCCACATGTCTTGCAGTACCTGCCCCACCTTCATCAGATATCTTTACCATGGTGATTGGTGCTGTGGCACACATCAGAAGTGGGGACAGCTAATGCTGTGATTATGTCACCAGACAAAAGCTGTCATGGTATTTGAGAGATGTAATAGCCAAGTGTCTCAGTGTCCAAAAAGGCTGCATGGAGAAAAGCATGTAGTTCATTGCCTGATTGCTGTTATATCTAGCATTGCCTGCTGTTTGTGTAGCAGGAGACAGTAGTGACTGTTCCATCGGTGAAGACTACATTCTCAATGTGTTCATACCAGTGTTCATATCAGAACAGTAAGAAACACCTCTGAACACCCATTCCTAGCTCCCCGTCATTGTGTTCCCCTCCCTCATGTGTCAATTACCAGCTATGTCTGCCATGTGCGTCCTGTATATCTGTGCTTACTACCTAACCTATGCTTCATATCAAGCTCTGATAGCCCTAACTTCCCTCTCCAACTTTCCTCTTTACCAGAAAAGAGGGGATCCTGTCCAACAAAATAAAACAATAATATCATTCCTTACATAACTCTTGACTTCACCTATTTGTGTATGTATTGCTCACTTGAATTGGTCAAGTTGGTCACACAGCATTGTTAATTTGTTAGCGCACATCATTAATGAGTTGACTGTATAAAACTGTCTGACTTACTTCTGCATATACATTATTAGCTTGTAAAGAAGTGGATAGAAATAGTCTTTCCCACATCCCTCCTACACATTCCTGAAAAACTGACCCAGTGTCCTATCCTCTGCTTGTTCCCATTTTCGTTTCTGTCCTATGATCTCATTTATCACCTTTAATGTGGTCAGAAATAGATGCTCACACATCACACATGATCATCCATGCCTTATAAATGTCTCCCTAGCTTTTTGCTCAGCATTTCCATGATACATGATGCCTTGTGGTATTTACTCCCATTTAATAAAGTCTCCCTAATTTTGTGCTCAGAATTTCCATGATACATGATGCCTTGTGGTATTTACTCCCATTTAATAAAGTCTCCCTAGTTCTGTGCTCAGCATTTGCATGATACATGATGCCTTGTGGTATTTACTCCCATTTAATAAAGTCTCCATAGTTCTGTGCTCAGCATTTCCATGATACATGATGCCTTGTGTTATTTATTCCCATTTAATAAAGTCTCCCTAGTTCTGTGCTCAGCATTTGCATGATACATGATGCCTTGTGGTATTTACTCCCATTTAATAAAGTCTCCCTGGTTCTGTGCTCAGCATTTCTATGATACATGATGCCTTGTGGTATTTACTCCCATTTAAAAAAGTCTCTCTAGATCTGTGCTCAGCATTTGCATGATACATGATTCCTTGTGGTATTTACTCCCATTTAATAAAGTCTTCCTAGTTTTGTGCTCAGCATTTGTATGATACATGATGTCTTGTGGTATTTACTCCTATTTAATAAAGTATCCCTAGTTTTGTGCTCAGTATTTCCATGATACATGATGCCTTGTGGTATTTACTCCCATTTAATAAAGTCTCCCTAGTTCTGTGCTCATCATTTCCATGATACCTGATGCCTTGTGGTATTTACTCCTATTTAATAAAGTCTCCCTAGTTCTGTGCTCAGCATTTCCATGATACATGATGCCTTGTGGTATTTACTCCCACTTAATAAAGTCTCCCAAGTTCTGTGCTGAGCATTTCCATGATACATGATGCCTTGTGGTATTTACTCCCACTTAATAAAGTCTCCATAGTTTTGTGCTCAACATTTCCATGATACATGATGCCTTGTGGTATTTACTCCCATTTAATAAAGTCTCCCTAGTTCTGTGCTCATCATTTCCATGATACATGATGCCTTGTGGTATTTAGTCCCATTTAATAAAGTCTCCCTAGTTCTGTGCTCAGCATTTGCATGATACATGATGCCTTGTGGTATTTACTCCCATTTAATAAAGTCTCCATAATTCTGTGCTCATCATTTCCATGATACATGATGCTTTGTGGTATTTACTCCCATTTAATAAAGTCTACCTAGTTCTGTGCTCAGCATTTCCATGATACATGATGCCTTGTGGTATTTACTCCCATTTAATAAAGTCACCCTATTTCTGTGCTCAGCATTTCCATGATACATGATGCCTCGTGGTATTTACTCCCATTTAATAAAGTCTCCCTAGTTCTGTGCTCAGCATTTCCATGATACATGATGCCTTGTGGTATTTACTCCCATTTAGTATTGTCTCCCTTGTTCTGTGCTCAGCATTTGCATGATGCATGATGCCTTGTGGTATTTACTCCCATTTAATAAAGTCTCCCTAGTTCTGTGCTCATCATTTCCATGATACATGATGCCTTGTGGTATTTACTCCCATTTAATAAAGTCTCCCTAGTTCTGTGCTCAGCATTTGCTATAATGCTCGGACAAGCTCCACGTGGGTTTACAGAGTGGTCCTATCAGCAAGGAACTCGAAAAAGCGACTACCTTCTGAATTTAAGTATATTTGCTTTTTTTCACTGGAAATAGCTTCTATTGCTTACTTTAGACTAGCCTGAACTGTTTTTTTTCTGATTACTGCATTTATTTTTAAATCTGCACTTAAAGTTACATTTAGTCGAATTTAATCGAAAGTTTGCTTGTTTGTTTGTTTAAATTAACTGTGGAGGCTGCCCACTAAAGTGTGCTAGCCTGTGTAACTAATTTATCACTGTCTCTTCATTTTCTGTGTATTTCTACAAAAAAACAAAAAAACAAAAAAATAATCCTTGTTTTCCCGCCTTTCTCGACTAGTTTAGACCAGTATACAGGCATTGCTGTATTCTGGGCTGTGGTGTAGTTCCTGTGTTGTCCCATTACCTTACTTGGATAGAAGGAAGTTTCTTTGCTCACCAGTGGGAGTGGGGAGCCTTGAGCAGCCTATCTGTCCTTGGGGAAAGTGACCTCAGCACAAGAAGCTGTAGTAATTGGTTGTTTGGGACCATTCCTAGCTCTTTTGTAGTTCACTGCTTAAAATCCACCTCTGGGCGTTTTTTTCTGGCTATACTGCTCAGACAAGCTCCACGTGGGTTTACAGAGTGGTCCTAGCAGCAAGGAACTCGAAAAAGCGACTACCTTCTGTATTTAAGTATATTTGCTTTTTTTTCACTGGTAAATAGCTTCTGTTGCTTACTTTAAACTAGCCTGAACTGTCTTTTTTTAATTACTGCATTTATTTTTAAATCTGCACTTAAAGTTACATTTAGTCGAATTTAATTGACAGTTTGCTTGTTTGTTTGTTTAATTTAACTGTGGAGGCTGCCCACTAAAGTGTGCTAGCCTGTGTAACTAATTTATCACTGTCTCTGCATTTTCTGTGTATTTCTACAAAAAAAACAAAAAAACAAATAAATAATCCTTGTTTTCCCGCCTTTCTCGACTAGTTTAGACCAGTATACAGGCATTGCTGTATTCTGGGCTGTGGTGTAGTTCCTGTGTTGTCCCATTACCTTACTTGGATAGAAGGAAGTTTCTTTGCTCACCAGTGGGAGTGGGGAGCCTTGAGCAGCCTACCTGTCCTTGGGGGAAGTGACCTCAGCACAAGAAGCTGTAGTAATGGTTGTTTGGGACCATTCCTAGCTGTTTTGTAGTTCACTGCTTAAAATCTGCCTTTGCACGGCTTTGCGCGGTCGTGCGCGGTTAAACAAGGTTAAACTTGGTTAAACAAGGTTAAACTTTTTCTGGCTCTGCCAAGTCTGCTCTTCAATTTTTCCCTTAGAACTGTTTCTACTTGCAATCTAAACAGCCTATACTCTATCTGAAAAGCTCAGCACTTGTTCCTAATGCATTTTTATACAGGCAAAGCACTCTTAAACAAAAGAAAGTACTTCATTCACCTAAATTCTGTTGAGTACACATCTCCCTATAGGTCCTTTCTGACTCACACAGCAATCTTTTTCACTATTTCTAGCATGTCGAAGGGTCAGTTGCTGGCGTCCTCTCCTGTTCAGCTGGTGAATCTGGGAATCTTGAGGCAATGTTACAATTGCCTCATGTACACAGACAACCCTCTCCTCCTCCCAACAAATACAAATATATGCAAGAGATGCAACTATATAGCCAAACTGGAGGCTGAGCTCTCTCAATTCAGTACTGGCAAGACCAGTCAGGAGGAGAAGGAAACCACGCACACCACAAACCCAGTCTCACATGGAACTATCACAACAGCAAACCAAACACATAAACACACAAAAACATACTCAGAGGCGCTGATTAAAAATCTACCAAAACAACAGAGGCCTCCAAAGCAGACACCCAAGCAACCACCACCTCAAGACATAGCACATGCAACACATAGTTCACAAAGTCAGTGTGCTAAACAGTCACAGCCCTTAAGGCCAAACAACATGCCAGACACACTTGTAATAGGTGACTCCATAGTCAGACACACTGACGTCCCGCTCACCAGACTGAACAAGAAAAAGGTCACAGTAAGCTGCCTGTCGGGAGCTAGAATCCACCACATAACACAAGCACTCAGGTCACTCCACAGCAAGTACAAATATGACTCAGTCATTGTACATGCCGGTGTGAACGACCTGAGACGTACCTCCCTGGACTACATGAAAAGAGACATAGAGGAGCTCTCTGATTATGTAGCCCAGGCCGGTATGACCCTGACCCTGAGCAGCATCTTACCCTCACCAAGAATGATGCCACAGTACAAAGACAAAATGATCAGTTTTAACAATTGGCTTAATTACTGGTGTCATTCTAAGGGGATCCAATGTCTGTCTGCTTGGGATGACATGCTTGACAAGCCACGCTGCTTCGCAAGGGATGTCTTGCACCTGTCACCCCTGGGCTTCCGCATATTGGCCAAGGCTCTTGCCACCCCCATAGTGCCTTTTTTAGTCAAGGCTCAAATGACAAACCTACCTCCCTAGAAAACACAAGTGGAAAAAAACTAAGGGTAATGCTGCTCAATGCCAGAAGTCTAAACCTCAAGATGCACGCCCTCAAAGCCCTCCTCAGCATGGAGAACATTGATGTCTGTGCAGTGACTGAAACCTGGTTCAAGGCTCCTGAGAGCACCCCATCACTATCAGGTTTTACCTCATATCATGCTTTCCGGCCCCAAAATTTGGACCGAACCACAAAAGGAGGGGGAGTATCCATTTTCATCAAAGATACCCACACCTCCAGGTTAGTGGCAACGCACGAAGCATCAGAGACTATCCAGGTGCAACTAACCATAGGCAAAACCGCCTTACAGTTTGTAGCATGCTACAGACCACCCTCTCAAACTCAGGAACTCCACACAGCCTTCCTGAAGACACTGGAGAGTATGAATGTCTCTCCAAATACCATCATTTTGGGAGACTTCAACTACCCAAACATAGACTGGGAACATTACTCAAGCCCCAACACCCTAGCCCAAAGGTTCCTAGAATTCATAAACTCAAATGCAAGGGAACAACTAGTCACCATTCCCACAAGAGGAGATGATATACTAGACCTGATAATCACAAACATGGGGACAAAATGCTCCACACCGGAAGTATATCCCTCTTTGGTAAGATCAGACCATAAATTAATCTCACTGGAAATCCACATCCCGCCCCCCACACCCTGCACAAAAGACCACAGTGAAGAACTTCTCAAAAGCAAACTTCACACTTCTTAAGACTGAAGTGGTATCCTTCAAGGCCCCTGGGCCAGTGGAAACCACAACCCACACTGCTGAATCCTTTGCAAATGCCTTCTATGGGCACCTTCAAGAATGCATGGATCATGCAATCCCAAATAAAACCAAGACCCATTCCCCCAAAGGCAGGCGCCCGGTCTGGTGGACCCCAGCCATAAACAAACTTTACAACAGGAGGAGGAAGCTACTACATGACAGAGCAAAATCCCTAAAAGGGAAGGCGTCTCTGATCAGTACTAGCAAAAAACTACGATCACTCATAAAATCATCCAAGGCCAACTTTGAGAGAAAAATCGCAAAAGACACAAAAGACAATCACAACTCCTTCTTTAGCTATGTTAGAAACCTTTGTGGAAACTCCCAGATATGCTCAGAGTTAGTCCAAAATGACACAAAATACACTGAACCCACTGACATTGCCAACATTCTGGCAGACAGGTTCAGTGCAAATTTCTCTTCCCCCTTCCCCCCAAAAGGAGAAATAACTATCCCAGCAGAGTGTAGCCTCCCTAACATCTCAGATGCCCAGGTGAGAGCCGCCCTCTCTAAAGCTAAAAACACAGCATCAATGGGACCGGATGGTGTCCCGGGCTGTGTGCTACATGAACTCCAAGAGGAACTAAACCCACACATAAGGCTGCTGTTTAATCTTAGCCTTACTACAGGATACGTACCCAAAGAGTGGCGTACGGCAACAGTGGTCCCACTTCACAAAGGCAGTGCCTCTACGGACCCTGGAAATTACCAACCCATAAGCTTGATGAGCCTGGTCTGCAAAGCTATGGAGAGGATCATTATGGAACTCATAAACAAAGACATTGGGGACCTACAGACATTGGATCCTACTCAATTTGGCTTTGTCAAGGGCAGATCCTGCCTTTTGAACTTGGTCAACTTTTTTGAAACAGTCACTAAGGCCATTGATGAGGGTAAGGCAGTTCACATAGCCTACCTTGACCTTGCAAAAGCCTTTGACACAATACCCCACTCGGGCATCATAGACAAACTTACCAGCTTAAATGTAAACCCATATGTCACAAGATGGGTTGCAAACTGGCTCAAGGACAGAACCCACAGGGTCAGAGTTGCTGGAGCTATGTCAGACTCTAAGCCAGTCACAAGTGGTGTCCCACAGGGCTCAGTCCTGGGACCCCTCTTGTTCGGCATTTATTTTTCCGAAGTACAGGCAAACATAGGAGGATTGTGGCTGACAAAGTTCACAGATGACTGCAAACTGGGCGCCATAATTGATACTCCAGCGGACACAAACATCCTTCAGAGAGGCCTCATAGAAATGGATAATTGATGCCAAAGTCATGGCCTTAAGCTGAACGCCAAAAAATGTATAGTCATACCCTTTGGGAAAAACAAGGTACCGACAAATTACCACATAGGCGGTAATCCATTAAGTACAGAAGAGGCAATCAGGGACCTAGGGACCCAGGTTGACAGTAACCTCTCATTTGACACAAACATTGCCAAAGTGGTTAGGAAGACCTTCTATATTGCCCACCTTATCATGAAGGGTTTCACATCTAGATCAAGAGAGGTCATTGTGCCCCTGTACTCTTCTCTTATCAGGCCAATGATTGAGTACAATGCCCCATTTGGGATGTATCTCACCCGACACCTGAAGTAGTTGGAAATACCCCAAAAGTTCCTCACCAAGAGGATAAAGGGTCTTAAACATATGTCATATGCTGCCTGAATGAAAAAAACTCCAGCTCTATTCAGTCGCATACCGCCTACTCAGAGGTGATCTGTGCCTGATGTACAAGGCCATGTCCAATCCTGAACTAATGGACATGCTCCACCTCAGAAAATCCAAATCCATCAGAGCCACGAGAACAAGTGACTTAAACCTCAAAGCACAAATAAATAGGACGTGCTGGAGGGACAGATTCATAACCCAGAGGCTCCCTACACTCTGGAACAGAATCCCAGTCCATGTTAGGCAGAGCCCCTCACTGACTCTATTCAAGAGAAATCTCGACGAGTGGATGGGAGATCGTAGGTTTACCCCGGGGGTCATCTCTGTGTCACTACTAGACAGAGGCATAGTAAACAAAACCCTAAAAGGGTGTAGTATTCTCATCCTAAGGGGTGGTGTAAGCCACATACACTCTGGCTAGGCTTATAAATGCCTTAGGGCAGATAGCCTAGTACGAATCTATGAACCTATGAACCTATGATACATGATGCCTTGTGGTATTTACTCCAATTTAGTAAAGTCTCCCTAGTTCTGTGCTCAGAATGTCCATGATACATGATGCCTTGTGGTATTTACTCCTATTTAATAAAGTCTCCCTAGTTCTGTGCTCAGCATTTGCATGATACATGATGCCTTGTGGTATTTACTCCCATTTAATAAAGTCTCCATAGTTCTGTGCTCAGCATTTCCATGATACATGATGTATTGTGGTATTTACTCCCATTTAATAAAGTCTCCATTGTTCTGTGCTCAGCATTTCCATGATACATGATGCCTTGTGGTATTTACTCCCATTTAATAAAGTCTCCCTAGTTCTGTGCTCAGCATTTCCATGATACATGATGCCTTGTGGTATTTACTCCCATTTAATAAACTCTCCATAGTTTTATGCTCAGCATTTCCATGATACATGATGCCTTGTGGTATTTACTCCCATTTAATAAAGTCTCCCTAGTTCTGTGCTCAGCATTTCCATGATACATGATGCCCTGTGGTATTTACTCCCATTTAATAAAGTCTGCCTAGTTCTGTGCTCAGCATTTGCATGATACATGATGCCTTGTGGTATTTACTCCCATTTAATAAAGTCTCCATAGTTCTGTGCTCAGCATTTCCATGATACATGATGCCTTGTGGTATTTACTCCCATTTAAAAAAGTCTCCCTAGTTCTGTGCTCAGCATTTCCATGATACCTGATGCCTTGTGGTATTTACTCCTATTTAATAAAGTCTCCCTAGTTCTGTGCTCAGCATTTGCATGATACATGATGCCTTGTGGTATTTACTCCCATTTAATAATGTCTCCATAGCTCTGTGCTCAGCATTTGCATTATACATGAAGCCTTGTGGTATTTACTCCCATTTAATAAAGTCTCCATAGTTCTGTCCTCAGCATTTCCATGATACATGATGCCTTGTGGTATTTTCTCCCATTTAATAAAGTCTCCCTAGTTCTGTGCTCAGCATTTGCATGATACATGATGCCTTGTGGTACTTACTCCCATTTAATAAAGTCTCCATAATTCTGTGCTCATCATTTCCATGCTACATGATGCCTTGTGGTATTTACTCCCATTTAATAAAGTCTACCTAGTTCTGTGCTCAGCATTTCCGTGAAACATGATGCCTTGTGGTATTTACTCCCATGTAATAAAGTCTCCCTAGTTCTGTGCTCAGCATTTGCATGATACATGATGCCTTGTGGTATTTACTCCCATTTAATAAAGTCTCCCTAGGTCTGTGCTCATCATTTGCTTGAGACATGATGCCTTGTGGTATTTACTCCCATTTAATAAAGTCTCCCTAGTTCTGTGCTCAGCATTTGCATGATACATGATGCCTTGTGGTATTTACTCCCATTTAATAAAGTCTCCATAGTTCTGTGCTCAGCATTTCCATGATACATGATGCCTTGTGGTATTTACTCCCATTTAATAAAGTCTCCCTAATTTTGTGCTCAGCATTTCCATGATACATGATGCCTTGTGGTATTTACTCCCATTTAATAAAGTCTCCCTAATTTTGTGCTAAGCATTTCCGTGCTACATGATGCCTTGTGGTATTTACTCCCATTTAATAAAGTCTCCCTAGTTCTGTGCTCAGCATTTCCATGATACATGATGCCTTGTGGTATTTACTCCCATTTAATAAAGTCTCCCTAGTTCTGTGCTCAGCATTTGCATGATACATGATGCCTTGTGGTATTTACTCCCATTTAATAAAGTCTCCCTAGTTCTGTGCTCAGCATTTCCATGATACATGATGCCTTGTGGTATTTACTCCCATTTAATAAAGTCTCCCTAGTTCTGTGCTCAGCATTTCCATGATACATGATGCCTTGTGGTATTTACTCCCATTTAATAAAGTCTCCCTAATTTTGTGCTCAGCATTTCCATGATACATGATGCCTTGTGGTATTTACTCCCATTTAATAAAGTCTCCCTAGTTCTGTGCTCAGCATTTCCATGATACATGATGCCTTGTGGTATTTACTCCCATTTAATAAAGTCTCCCTAGTTCTGTGCTCAGCATTTCCATGATACATGATGCCTTGTGGTATTTACTCCCATTTAATAAAGTCTCCATAGTTCTGTGCTCAGCATTTCCATGATACATGATGCCTTGTGGTATTTACTCCCATTTAATAAAGTCTCCCTAGTTCTGTGCTCAGCATTTCCATGATACATGATGCCTTGTGGTATTTACTCCCATTTAATAAAGTCTCCATAGTTCTGTGCTCAACATTTCCATGATACATGATGCCTTGTGGTATTTACTCCCATTTAATAAAGTCTCCCTAGTTCTGTGCTCAGCATTTCCATGATACATGATGCCTTGTGGTATTTACTCCCATTTAATAAAGTCTCCCTAGTTCTGTGCTCAGCATTTCCATGATACATGATGCCTTGTGGTATTTACTCCCATTTAATAAAGTCTACTGAGGTCTGTGCTCAGCATTTCCATGACACATGATGCCTTGTGGTATTTACTCCCATGTAATAAAGTCTACTGAGGTCTGTGCTCAGCATTTCCATGATACATGATGCCTTGTGGTATTTACTCCCATTTAATAAAGTCTCCCTAGTTCTGTGCTCAGCATTTGCATGATACATGATGCCTTGTGGTATTTACTCCCATTTAATAAAGTCTCCCTAGTTCTGTGCTCAGCATTTCCATGATACATGATGCCTTGTGGTATTTACTCCCATTTAATAAAGTCTCCCTAGTTCTGTGCTCAGCATTTCCATGATACATGATGCCTTGTGGTATTTACTCCCATTTAATAAAGTCTCCCTAGTTCTGTGCTCAGCATTTCCATGATACATGATGCCTTGTGGTATTTACTCCCATTTAATAAAGTCTCCCTAGTTCTGTGCTCAGCATTTCCATGATACATGATGCCTTGTGGTATTTACTCCCATTTAATAAAGTCTCCCTAGTTCTGTGCTCAGCATTTGCATGATACATGATGCCTTGTGGTATTTACTCCCATTTAATAAAGTCTCCCTAGTTCTGTGCTCAGCATTTCCATGATACATGATGCCTTGTGGTATTTACTCCCATTTAATAAAGTCTCCCTAGTTCTGTGCTCAGCATTTCCATGATACATGATGCCTTGTGGTATTTACTCCCATTTAATAAAGTCTCCCTAGTTCTGTGCTCAGCATTTCCATGATACATGATGCCTTGTGGTATTTACTCCCATTTAATAAAGTCTCCCTAGTTCTGTGCTCAGCATTTCCATGATACATGATGCCTTGTGGTATTTACTCCCATTTAATAAAGTCTCCATAGTTCTGTGCTCAGCATTTCCATGATACATGATGCCTTGTGGTATTTACTCCCATTTAATAAAGTCTACTGAGGTCTGTGCTCAGCATTTCCATGATACATGATGCCTTGTGGTATTTACTCCCATTTAATAAAGTCTCCCTAGTTCTGTGCTCAGCATTTGCATGATACATGATGCCTTGTGGTATTTACTCCCATTTAATAAAGTCTCCCTAGTTCTGTGCTCAGCATTTCCATGATACATGATGCCTTGTGGTATTTACTCCCATTTAATAAAGTCTCCCTAGTTCTGTGCTCAGCATTTGCATGATACATGATGCCTTGTGGTATTTACTCCCATTTAATAAAGTCTCCATAGTTCTGTGCTCAGCATTTCCATGATACATGATGCCTTGTGGTATTTACTCCCATTTAATAAAGTCTCCTTAGTTCTGTGCTCAGCATTTCCATGATACATGATGCCTTGTGGTATTTACTCCCATTTAATAAAGTCTCCCTAGTTCTGTGCTCAGCATTTCCATGATACATGATGCCTTGTGGTATTTACTTCCATTTACTAAAGTCTCCATAGTTCTGTGGTCATCATTTCCATGATACATGATGCCTTGTGGTATTTACTCCTATTTAATAGTCTTCCTAGTTTTGTGCTCATCATTTGCATGATACATGATGCCTTCTGGTATTTACTCCTATTTAATAAAGTCTCCCTAGTTTTGTGCTCATCATTTGCATGATACATGATGCCTTGTGGTATTTACTCCTATTTAATAGTCTTCCTAGTTTTGTGCTCATCATTTGCATGATGCATGATGCCTTGTGGTATTTTCTCCTATTTAATAAAGTCTCCCTAGTTTTGTGCTCAGCATTTGCATGATACAAGATGCCTTGAGGTATTTACTCCTATTTAATAAAGTCTCCCTAGTTTTCTGCTTAGTATTTCCATGATACATGATGCCTTGTGGTATTTACTCCTATTTAATAAAGTCTCCCTTGTTCTGTGCTCAGCATTTGCATATTACATGATGCCTTGTGGTATTTACTCCTATTTAATAAAGTCTCCACAGTTCTGTGCTCATCATTTCCATGATACATGATGCTGTGTGGTATTTGCTCCCATTTAATAAAGTCTCCCTAGTTCTGTGCTCATCATTTGCATGATACACGATGCCTTGTAGTATTTACTCCCATTTAAAAAAGTCTCCATAATTCTGTGCTCATCATTTCCATGCTACATGATGCCTTGTGGTATTTACTCCCATTTAATAAAGTCTCCCTAGCTCTGTGCTCATCATTTGCATATTACATGATGCCTTGTGGTATTTACTCCCATTTAATAAAGTCTCCATAGTTCTGTGCTCAGCATTTCCATGATACATGATGCCTGTGGTATTTACTCCTATTTAATAAAGTCTCCCTAATTTTGTGCTCAGCATTTCCATGATACATAATGCCTTGTGGTATTTACTCCCATTTAATAAAGTCTCCCTATTTCTGTGCTCTTCATTTCCATGATACATGATGCCTTGTGGTATTTACTCCCATTTAATAAATTCTCCCTAGTTCTGTGCTCAGCATTTCCATGATACATGATGCCTTGTGGTATTTACTCCCATTTAATAAAGTCTCCCTAGTTATGTGCTCATCATTTGCATGATACTTGATGCCTTGTGGTATTTACTCCCATTTAATAAAGTCTCCTTAATTCTGTGCTCAGCATTTCCATGATACATGATGCCTTGTGGTATTTACTCCTATTTAATAAAGTCTCCCTAGTTCTGTGCTCAGCATTTGCATGATACATGATGCCTTGTGGTATTTACTCCTATTCAATAAAGTCTCCCTAGTTCTGTACTCATCATTTCCATGATACATGATGCCTTGTGGTATTTACTCCCATTTAATAAAGTCTCCCTAGTTCTGTGCTCATCATTTCCATGATACATGATGCCTTGTGGTATTTATTCCTATTTAATAAAGTCCCCCTACTTCTGTGCTCAGCATTTGCATGTTACGTGATGCCTTGTGGTATTTACTCACATTTAATAAAGTCTCCCTAGTTCTGTGCTCAGCATTTCCATGATACATGATGCCTTGTGGTATTTACTCCCATTTAATAAAGTTTCCCTACTTCTGTGCTCATCATTTCCATGATACATGATGCCTTGTGGTATTTACTCCCATTTAATAAAGTCCATATGCAGTTACACGTGCCAGTGATTTTGCTCCCTTGTTTGTGTGCTTCCTCACAAATGCTGTGAGCATCAAGCACTGTAGCAAACTGCTAGTTCTTCTAATAAAGGAAAAACTGAGAAAAAATCCTACACATTAGCTAAGGCATGGCAATGGGTTCTGTAAATGAGCTTAGCACCATTGTGTGTCAGTATGCAACTGTGACAGTGACACTTATGTCAGTTGCAACTGTTATTTATGTCTGCTTCCATGACTCAAGGTTTGCCTGACATGTGGATGCCATGGCATTGCACTTGGTGCAACATTGTATATTACTGAGGGGAGGATTATGTCACATTTATTAACTCATTTTGAAACTGAATGCCATTGAATATGCAAACATAGCACTATATTTGCAGATGGATATCAGTAACTGCAACACTGACATTGTTTCAGTTATGCATTTGTAACAGAGTGCAAATGTTTTACACTTAACAGGTATTTGTCAATGATGAACACATACACTGGCAGCCCTGTATACTGTATTAATATTGGAGGCGTTACTTAGGGATGCCTAGCTTGCAGACCCATAACCACCCTGCTCACTTCCTTTGTTATCATCCATGTTCTTTGCCTTTTGAACTCTTTCTTCACCTCTGACTTGTCAGAAACATGGCATCAGAATTTTCTTTGCGTCTTCATTTCATACATCATTACCGTGGAGCTTATCACTTGCCACATCATGACTTACAATTCCAGTAATGTGTATTATGCATCACTCTAACAGGCACACACACACACACACACACACACACACACACACACACACACACACACACACACACACACACACACACACACACACACACACACACACACACACACACACACACACACACACACACACACACACACACACACACACACACACACACACACACACACACACACACACACACACACACACACACACACACACACACAAATCTTTTCTTTGCACAACATTTCAAATGAAGTATCATATTTACTCTTCACACACATGGACATGAGAGTTTGAGCAGCACAGCAATGTTTACAATAGTATGACATTTGGCATCAAGCAGCATCACTACCTGTGGTCAAGTAACAGCAACTGATATATCACTGTCATACAGCAAAAACTGATAAGAATTTGCCTTCATCTGCATTAACATCCTGCTATTCACATGAATGTGGTTAGCCTTGGTGCATGACAACAAGCAATACTGGTATAACCATGCATATACATATATTATCATAACTAGAACAGATTCTACAGTACAGTGAATTCCTGGTGTGATGTTCAAAGTTTCATTAAGGTATGTTGTGGCCTATGCTTCAACCATTACTGGTGTCTATTTCATAATGCAAATTTATCATTCTTCCATAATGTTGTCACTCTCCATACAATTATGTGTTTTCTGACAACTATGTCACAACTTGCACTTTGGCATCATTATGTAGTATGCCAGTCAAGAGAATGTGATTTCAGTATGCAGGTGTTCAAATCCTGTGTGTTGTATGTTGCATCAATATGGTAAACAATTAATGATATGCAATACTGAGTTAGATATCAGATGTGCTATAAAACATCTGCTTTGCTATGACACTTTCATAGGGGGAGATTTCTGAATCCCTATGGCATTTACTACCATTTAGTCAAAAGCATATTCATTTACACACACTGTTGATGTTATCCCATTGAGTGTGTGCCTTATGCAGAAAGACTGAAAGCCCTGTCACTATATTAAAGACTGAAAACCCTGTCACTGTATTCTGTCTACTACAGGTTACTAAGGGGTGATCTGTGCCTGGCTTACAGGACAGTCTCTGACCCAGCCCTAATGGAAATGTTTCACATTCATAAATCAATCATTATGAGCTTCACTCACTCCAGAGATCTTAACCTAACCTCTGACATGAATAGGTCATGATGGAGATATGGATACATCTCCCAGAGACTTACACTTCTCAGGAACAAGCTTCTAACTTATGTGAAACAGAATCCCTCCATGACACTTTTCATATGCAACCTAGAACAATGGATGTGTGATTGCAAATTCACTCCTGGGTGGTGCCCATGTCCCTCCTAGACAAGGGAAGTCAGTATTAACTACCATAGACCCTTACCTCTGTGAACTTTACTCACCTAACCACCGGGGGCTACTCGGGATAAATATGGCCAGGCTTGAAAGGGCTCTAGGGCCATTTGCCATTCTATGAACCTATGAACCATTGTAATCCATTTTCTTTGACCTTCTCTGCCAGTAATCAACTTTAGCTTCTCACCACAGCTGTGTCTTGTGAGTCACACAGAAATTAAGTTTCTTTGTCCCAACATCTCACCCTGGTGTTGTGTTTTTAAACTTAACTGTCTTTCTAGTTCCCTGCCCCTTATGTTAATTTGACCACATATCTCCTTCCCTGTCCCCTTCCACTGGCTGTTGTGAGTAGGCACAACATTATCATTTTGTGAAATCACTCCCCTTCAACTACTTAAATTTATTAGCCATCCCACTGTATTCCATAGAAACAGAATACAACGTGCCCACCCCCTTCCAATCTGTCTTACTATTTGAAAATTAGTGGCTCTCCATTTAGAGAGCTAAAGCTTAATTATTCTCTTTTTCATATCTAACTGCTTGGTGAACACTGTAGCTGTTAGGATATTAACTCATTTTTCTATCTAACCTTTAAAATCTTCAGCATCTACTCCAAGACCACTAATTATTGGACAGCCCTCATTCTGCCTCTCAGTACTCTTCTTGGATTAGTGCTTCTGTTTTGCTCCTGGTGAGAGAAGGAGCAGAGTGCATTGATTCCTGACTGATTCTAGTTGGACAGTGAACATCTGTGCTTAATGTTCCTGATTGGCCTGTTTACTATTCAAGGCATCTACCAGGAAAAGACTAAAACAAGCCTACAGACCCTTGCATCATGTGGGACAAGACTGTGGATCACCAAACAGGTTGTGGCCTGCTTCTCATCTTGGGGTTGGTGCTAATGTTTTGATTCGGGTGAGAACAGAAGCAAAGTAGCATTGTATCCCAACAAAGTCAAGCTGTAGTGAGACCAGCGCTAGTAGTGGCCAGGCAGTGGCCATTCACACTACTCCCCTCTTTCTGTCATTCTTGACAAGCTAATTCTTTGTTTTCAGTGAGCACTGCTTGATTTGTTTCTAACGTCAGAATATCTGCCTAAATACTTCTTCCATAAATCATCAGGGTCTACCTATTATTTTCCCCTCAAAGCACAGAGACCTTGAGTGACATTTTTTAGTGTGAAAGCATGATTGAAATTTCACCAATACCTAATTAGGTCAGACCACAAAATGGTCTTCTTTGAAGTAAAAACAAAAACTGGACCAACAGCTAAACCTGGAATAGTCAGGAACTTCTCAAAGGCTAATGTCCTGCTATTAAGTTGTAACCTGGCAACATTTCAAGCCCCCATGAACCCTGTGAATACTGCTGTCTATGCAGAACTGTTCACAGAAACCATATACAAGCATGTTGATAGATGCATAGAGACAGCTAGACCCTCCAGGAAGAAGTACAGAACTAACTCATAAAACAAACCACCCTGGTGGAATCACAAATTCAATTGGCTGTATAACAGAAGGAATAAAATCATGACAAATATTAGGAGGTGCAGAACCCAGCAGGATAAAAGTACTCTCATCGAACTAAACAAACAACTCAGAGGACAAATAAATTCTACCAAGGCCAAGTCTTAGGTAAATTTGGCCTCCGATGCCAAGGACAACTACAAGGCATTATTTAACTATCTCTGCAACCTCAAAGGCAGTACACAATTGTGTGAAGAGCTCATTATAGATGGAGGTACCTATACTGAGCCAGAACATATAGCAAGCCTACTAGCTGATAAATTCAGCACTAACTTTACCCTCTCTCCCCATCAACCTTCCCTCACCACTCCCATCCTATCACTAGGGAACAGGTCCTTAATGCTCTCTCTAAAGCAAAGAACACTGCATCAGTGGGTCAGGACAATATCCCAGAATGCCTTCTGAATAGCATGAGATGCCCTCTCCAAAGCAAAAAATACAGCATCAATGGGACCAGATGGTGTCCCGGGCTGCATCCTACATGAACTCCAAGAAGAGCTAAACCCAAACATAAAACTACTGATCAATCTCAGCCTTACTACAGGATATGTGCCCAAAGAGTGGCGTACAGCAACAGTGGTCCCTCTCCATAAAGGTGATGCCTCACCGGATCCTGGAAACTATCACCCCATAAGCCTGACTAGCTTGGTCTGCAAAGCTATGGAAAGGATCATCATGGACCTCATAAATAAAGATATTGGGGACCTACAAACACTGGATCCTACCCAGTTCGGCTTTGTTAAGGGCAGATCCTGCCTCTTAAACCTGGTTGATTTCTTTGAAATAGTCACCAAGGCCATTGACGAGGAGAAGGTGGTCCACACAGCCTACCTGGACCTCACAAAAGCCTTTGATACAATACCCCACTTGGGCATTATAGATAAGCTCACCAGCTTAAATATAAACCCCTATGTCACTAGATGGATTGCAAACTGGCTCAAGGACAGAACCCACATGGTTAGAATTGCTGGAGCCATGTCAGACTCCAAACCAGTTACAAGTGGTGTCCCACAAGGCTCAGTCCTGGGACCTCTCTTGTTCGGTATATATTTCTCGGAGGTACAGGCCAACATGGAAGGACTGTGGCTGACCAAGTTCGCAGATGATTGCAAACTGGGCACCATAATTGACTCTCCAACCAACACAAGCATCCTCCAAAAGGGCCTCATAGAAACAGACAACTGGTGCCAGAGCCATGGCCTCAAGCTAAATGCCAAAAAGTGTATAGTCATCCCCTTTGGCAAAAACAAAGTGCCCACAAATTACCACATAGGTGATAATCCATTAAGTACAGAAGAAGTAATTAGGGACCTGGGGACCCAAGTTGATAGCAATCTCTCATTTGACAACCACGTGGCCAAAGTGGTTAGAAAAACATTTTATATAGCCCACCTAATCATGAAGGGATTCACTAGATCAGGGGAGGTCATCGTGCCTCTTTACTCATCCCTCATCAGGCCCATAATGGAGTACAATGCCCCTTTTGGGATGTACCTTACCAGACACCTGAAGCAACTGGAAAGACCCCAAAAGTACCTCACCAAGAGGATCAAAGGGCTCAAACAGATGCCATATGCTGCCCGGTTAAAGAAACTCCAGCTCTACTCAGTGGCATACCGCCTGTTCAGAGGCGATCTGTGCCTGACGTATAAAGCCATGTCCAACCCGGAATTAATGGACATGCTGCACCTCAGAAAATCCAAATCCCATCGAGCTATGCACTCGAGAGACTTGAACCTCAGCACTGAAATAAATAGGACATGCTGGAGGGACAGATTCATAACCCAGAGGCTCCCTTCACTCTGGAATAAAATCCCAGTCCAGTTTAGGCAGAGTCCTTCATTGACTCTCTTCAAGAGGAATCTTGATGAGTGGATGGGAGATCGTAGGTTTACCCCGGGTATCACTTCTGTGTCACTGTTAGACAGAGGCACAGTATACTAACCTCGAAAAAGGGCATAGCAAAATAAATTTAAAATGGGTGGTGAAAGCCAAACACATTCTGGCTAGGCTTATAAATGCCCTAGGGCAGATCGCCTAGTATGAACCTATGAACCTATGAACCTATTTATTAGGGCACCTGGAATTGTTATTTAACTGTAGCCTTCAAACAGGATTTCTGCCTCATGAATGGAGAGCAGCAACAGTCATCCCTCTGCACAAAGGTGGGCATCTACAGACCCTGGAAACTACAGATGCATAAGATGCATAAGTCTCACTAGTCGCATATGCAAGTCATGGAAAGAATTATCATGGAAATGATCAATAATAATATGGTAAACCTCCAGACACTGGACTCAACCTGATTTAGTTTCATGACATGCTGGAGGGATAGGTTCCTGACCCAGAGACTCCCCAGACTCTGGAATAGATTGCCCATACATGTCAAGCAGAGTGCCTCTTTGGCCCTCTTCAAAAGGAACCTTGATGATTGGATGGGAGAAAGGAAATTCACCCCAAGGATCACGTCCAGAGAAGTAAATAGTGTGGGAAGAAATAGCCAGGGAATTGTTATGGCTAGGCTTGTATAGGCCCTAGGGCTGATAGCCTAGTACCAACCTATGAACCTATGAAACTATGTGAAGGGCAGGTCATGCTTACTCAACCTGGTGGACTTCTTTGAGAAGGTCACCAAAGCAATGGATAAGAGCAAAATGGTTCACACTGCCTACCTTGACCTGGCCAAGGCATTTGACACAATACCCTACTTGGGCATTGTTGACAAACTCAAGAGGTATGTCACCCAGAGGATAGCCAACAGGCTCACAGACAGGACCTAAGAAGTTAGAATTGGGGAATCCACCTCTACAAACAGGGCAGTCACAAGGGAGTCCCACAGGGATTGGTCCTGGGACTGCTCCTTTTTGGCATTCACTTCTCTGAAGTAAAGACCAATGTCAATGGCCTCTGGCTGACTAAATCTGCAGATGATTGCAAATAAGGAGCTGTCATTAAATTCCACACTCACACAAATGTTCTCCAGGAAGGGAACTTAGGGACACACATAGATAGTAATCTTGATGTTGACCATCATGTGTCTACAGTAGTGAGGAAAGCATTCTATGTTGTGCAACTTATAAACAAAGGTGTGGCTTCCAGTTCAAGGAAGTCATTGTTCCAGTGTATTTGGCATAAATCAGATCTATCATTGAGTACAATGTCTCCTTTGGCATACATCTAACCAGGCATATCCAACAATTGGGATGTCAATAGAGTTTCCTCACTAAAAGAATACAGGGGGTAAGTAACATGACCTGTGCAGACCACATCAAGGCCCTCTCCCTGTATTTTGTCTCCTACAGGCTGTTGAGGGGAGATCTATGCCTGGCATACAAGACATTATCAGACCCCTTTCTGATGGGTGTCCTGTATATCCACAAAACAAACAGCACCAAATTTTCCCATTCTAAAGACTTAAACCTTGCCTGTGATATAAATAGGGCATGCTGGAAAGACAGTTATATAGAAACTACCCCATTTCAGGAACAGGCTCCCCATCCACATGAAGAAGAGTGCCTCCCTAACCCAATTCAAGAGTAACTTGGACAATTAGATTGGGCACAGGAAATTCATCCCTGGTTTAGCACATATGTCTCTAATGGACACAGGCAGCCTGTAAGTGCTTCATCTGCCAAGTCCCTGCTTACACTTATCAAGGGTACCAGAACTTGTCAGAGATTTGGGATGCATAGCTAGGCTTTAAAAGGCCCTTGGTGTTAGCCTAGTAAACATCTATGAACCTATGAATCTATAATCTAAAGTAATTATTTCCTTCATCTGTCCCACAGTGTTCATCCTTCCACCTACCCCAGACATTTCATTTCCATCACATCTAGCTTCCACAACTGCTCAGCATTTAGTGCCCAGGTTTCTGTATCATTCAGAAGCACTGATCACAACACTGATTTGTTCATCTTGCTTTTCAGCTTTTTTGACATTCTTCTGTCCACATTACCCCTGAACCTCTGTCCTTGCAGGATGTAGCACATCTGAGTCTGGCTTTCTCCTTATGACTAGGACTTCACTACTCTACAACCACCCTTCCAAGATATTTTAAGCTCTTAACTTACTTCACTGTTTTCCACATGGCAAATTCTACTATCACTTTGAAATTCAGAGAGCTCCACAATTGCACTTATGAGGTTCAGTGTACTAAATTATTGCTGATAAATTAAGTCCCCTGCATCCACTCACGATCCATGGGAAATATTTGTTGGAGAGAGAGGAGCATGAACAGCAGTGCCAATACGACAATGTATGGGAAACCTTATCCCATAGCACCGGTACTGTAGGTGAATGCAATGGATTTATTGTGCAATGAATAAACATGCCAGTGGTATGCTTTGCCATGCAAGGGACAATGCCACAGAAATTTTTATTTATTATTTTATTTAACATTTGTTGACTGGGAATGTCCGACTAGGTTCCACAGAGCCTGTTTCCAGTGGAGGCCCGGGGAGAAATGCTCCAGATGCATGTCTTTGGAATGTGGGAGGAAACGGGAGTACCCAGAGGAAACCCACGTGAACACAGGGAGAACATGCAAACTCCACACAGAAGGCACCCCAGCCAAGAATCAAACCGGAGAACCTCTTGCTGTGAGGCGACAACGTTAACTGCTGCACCACTGTGCTGCCCTTGCTGTGGACATGTCATTTGTGGCAATGTGTCTAACAGCCAGTGTTCAGCTGATGAAGCAGAGGAGTTTCTGCTGTTAGTGCAGGGGGGTGTATATGTCAGTGCAATTTCTGTAAGCATAGACACCCCACAAGTATCAGCAGGGAAGAAGAGGCCGTCTGTTTGTATTATTATATACCACAACTGCACATACATTTTAGCCATCGTAGGAACATCTAGCATGCAGCAGCAGCAACTGTTCAGTGCAGGAATGCAGGGCTTGTATGTCTTTTTATGTAGGGACACCTGCAGTATGAATTGCACAGGGTAATGCTGCTGAATATTGAGATGGTTGTCCTGTTCTTTATTCACAGGGCTAAGCATGGAAATCCTTTCATCACAGCTGTTGAGTCAGGAACAGGAGTTGGTATTGGTAGCCCTGTTAGGACTGATGGTGAAAGTGAGACAGTGAGATGCAGATCCCAGAGTTATAGTCCTTGGGCACAGTACCACTGTCTATATCCACATCCAACCACTATATGGAGAGAGGCACACAGTCTGAACACATGGATAGGACAAATTATTATCCCAGGGATAAAAATTCAAAGGGGGATATTCCAGGGTGACTCTGTCATCGTTGCTATTCTGAACTGTCATTAACCCATTAAGCTGTTTACATAACAGCTTAGGTCATGGCTACAAATTGGCTCCTGGAAAACAACAAAGTATAAAGACTTCTCATCTTCTTTGTTGATGATTTAAAACTGTATAGCTCATCAGATGAGGAGCTGAAAGCACAGCTGCAGGTTGTCAAAATGTTTTCAGATGATATAAGAATGTCATTTGGTCTTGATAGGTGTGCAAAAGCAATCTTTAAAGCAGGAGGAAAACATCAGTTTGGGACAGGAATGTGATATTAAAGAACTTGAGCAAGACAGGGTGCATAAATATTTGGGAATTGATTAAGGATCACTTTTTACCTGACTTTGGCCTAGCACTCAAGTGTGGAGTCATTTATTGCACTGTTGTGAATGTGTTGCTACTTGTGTATCTCTGCTACCTTTAAACTAAAACAAAAAAAGAAAAAAAAAAAATCTTGCTTTTTTCCCACTTTCTGAAATTTAAGAAAGTTCAGTTACAGATCTGCTATTCTGAACTGTTTGTAATTTTCTTGGAGGCCAGTGCTTGCTTGGGCTAAAGGGAAGTCTCTGTGTTCACCAGTGGCAGTGGTTAACACTGAGCAGTCTGCCAGTCCCTGTAGGAGTGGTTACTGCCTAGAAGCTGTAGTTTTATTGGCCATTTTGGGTCAATTTCAAACTCCTTGATCTCTCTCTCTCTCTCTCTTAAAACCCTGCAACTCCCTTTTTGCATGGTCTTGCGCTCAGAGCAGCGTCGGGCAGCGCCGCTTAAACAGGTTTAAACTATTCCCAGCTCCACAAAGTCTGCTCTATACTTTTTCCCTTAGAACTGCTCTAAATCTCTAATTAAGCACTCTTTTTTCATTCTAAAGCCCTGCACTTGCTCGCATAAGTAATCTCATAGGTAAACACAAACTAAAGCACTACATCCTCTTATACTCCTTCTAAGCACTTGCTCCCTATTGGTTCTTTCTGATCAGTCAATAAGTAGTTCCCTATATTATTCAGGCATGTCCAAAGGTCAGTTTTGAGTTTACTCTCCAGTCCAGCTGGTGAATCTGGGAATCTTGAGGCAATGTTACAACTGCCTTATGTATACAGACCACCCTCTCCTCCTCCCAACAAGCTCAAATATATGTGAGAGATGCAACTATATAGCCAAATTGGAGGCTAAGCTCTCTCAACCCAGTACTGGCACAGCCTGTCAGGAGGAGAAGGTAACCACACACACCACAAATCCAGTCTCACATAGACCTATCGCATCAGCAGATCAAACACATAAACACACAAAAACATACTCGGAGGCTCTAAATAAAAATCTGCCTAAGCAGCAGAGACCTCCAAAGCAGACATCCAAGCAACACCTACCACAAAACAATATCCATGTAGCACATAGCTCACAAAGTCAGTGTGCCACACAGTCACAGCCCTTAAGGCTAAACAACACACCTAACACACTTGTAATAGGTGACTCTATTGTCAGACACACTGACGTCCCACTCATGAAGCTGAACAAGGAGAAGGTCACTGTAAGCTGCCTGTCGGGTGCCAGGATCCACCACATAACACAAGCACTCAGTCAATGACACAATAGGTAGAAGTTGGAATCTTTTACCTAGTGACATAACTCTGACCACATCCCTGCCACAATTCAAACAGAAAATTAAACTGTACTACCAAAATCATTGGCTTTGTTCCTGCAGTACACCTGACTAACCTTTTTCTCGCACGCTATTTCTTCTTCACTCTTTTCATCTCTACCTTTCTCATTTCTCTTCCTTTCACTGTATAGATTTAAGTATATACATTTTATGTACAATTTGCTATCTTGTAATGAACTGCATATTGGAAACTTGTTTCTCTGTTGAAATGATCATTCATTCCTTGGGTTGATATGACTCCAATTTTTGCTATTTTTTAAAGTAATGATTTGTTTATGTAATGTACTTAGTATTTAGTGGAGCTTTTCTCCTCGGGCCTCTGCTGAAAATGGACATGTATCCAGCCAGACTAGCCCGGTCAACAAATGTAAAATAAATAATAAAATAAAATAAATAAATAAATAAAATGACTCCATCATTGTCCATGCTGGTGTGAATGACCTGAGATGTACCTCCCTGGACTACATGAAAAAAACTGTACAGGAGCTCTTTGATCACGTAGCTCCAGGCTGGTATGACCCTGACCTTGAGTAGCATCTTACCCTCACCACGAATGATGCCACAGTATAAAGACAAAATTATCAATTTTAACAATTGGCTAAAGTATTGGTGTCATTCAAAGGGGATCCAGTGTCTGTCAGCCTGGGATGACATGCTGGACAAGCCATGTTGCTTCGCTAGGGACGGCTTGCACCTGTCACCCCTGGGTTTTCGAATACTGGCAAAGGCTCTTGCCTCCCCCATAGTTCCTTTTTTAGGCAAGGCTCAAAAGACAAACCCACCCCCATAGACAACACAAAGAAAAAAAACTAAGGGTAATGCTGCTCAACGCCAGAAGTCTAAACCTCAAGATGCACGCACTCGAGACTCTCCTCAGTATGGAGAATATCGATATCTGTGCAGTAACAGAAACCTGGTTCAAGGCTCCTGAGAGCACCCCAGCACTAACAGGTTATACTTCATACCATGCTTTCTGGCCCCAAAACTCAGACCGAACCACAAAAGGAGGGGGAGTATCCATATTTATCAAAGATACCCACACCTCCAGGTTAGTGGCACTGCACGAAGCATCGCAGACCATCCATGTGCAACTAACAGTGGGGAAAACTGCCTTTCAGTTTGTAGCCTGCTACAGACCACCCTCCCAAGCACAGGAACCTCACTCGGCTTTCCTGGGAACACTGGAGAATATGAAGGTTTCTCCAAACACTATTATATTGGGTGACTTCAACTACCCAAACATCGATTGGGAAAACTACTCAAGCCCAAATACCCTCACCCAATGGTTCCTAGAATTTATAAACTCAAATGCTATGGAACAACTGGTCACAACTCCCACAAGAGGGGAAAACATATTGGATCTGGTCATCACCAACATGGGGTCTCTATGTTCCACACCAGAGGTATACCCCTCATTGGTAAGATCAGACCATAAACAAATCTCACTGGACATCCATATTCCATCCCCAACCCTAGCCAAGGAAACCACGGTGAAGAACTTCTCAAAAGCAAACTTCACACTTCTCAAAACTGAGGTGAAATCCTTCAAAGCCCTTGGGCCAGTGGAAAATACGGCCCAAAAGGCAGGAGACCTGTCTGGTGGACCCCAGCCATAAATAAGCTATACAACAGAAGGAGAAAGCTACTATGTGACAGAGCAAAATCCCAAAAAGGGAAGGCATCACTGATCAGTACTAGCAAGAAACTAAGATCCCTCATAAAATCATCTAAGGCCAGCTTCGAAAGAAAAATTGCACAAGACACTAAAGATAATCACAAAGCCTTCTTTAGTTATATCAGAAATCTGGGAGGCAACTCCCAGATATGCTCTGAGTTAGTGCAAAATGACAAAAAATACCTGAACTCACAGACACTGCCAACATCCTGGCAGAAAGGTTCAGTGCAACCCCCCCTTCCCCCCAAAAGAGCAAATGTCTATCCCAACAGAGTGTAGCCTTCCTGAGATCACAGATGCACAGGTGAGAGCTGCCCTCTCCAAAGCAAAAAACACAGCATCAATGGGACCAGGTGGTGTCCTGGGCTGCCTCTTACACGAGCTCCAAGAAGAACTAAACCCTCATATAAAGTCACTGTTCAATCTCAGCCTTACTACAGGATATGTACCCAAGGAATGGCGTACAGCAACAGGGTTCCCACTCCACAAAGGCGGTGCCACAACAGACCCCAGAAACTATCACCCTATAAGCCTGACTAGCCTGGTCTGCAAAGCTATGGAGCGTATCATCATGGAAATCATAAACAAAGATATTGGGAACCTCCAGACACTGGATCCTACCCAATTTGGCTTCATTAAGGGCAGATCTTGCCTCTTGAACCTGGTCAACTTCTTTCAAACAGTTACCAAAGCCATAGATGAAGGGAAGGTAGTCCACACAGCCTACCTGGACCTCGCAAAAGCCTTCGACACAATACCCCACTCGGGCATCATAAATAAGCTCACCAGCTTAAATATCAACCCCTATGTCACAAGATGGGTTGCAAACTGGCTCAGGGATAGAACCCACATGGTCAGAATAGCAGGTGCCATGTCAGACTCTAAACTAGTTACAAGTGGTGTCCCACAAGGCTCAGTCCTGGGACTTCTCTTGTTCGGTATATATTTCTCCGAGGTACAGGCTAACATGGGTGGACTATGGTTGACCAAGTTCGCAGATGACTGCAAACTGGGTGCCGTAATCGACTATCCAGCTGACACAAGCATCCTCCAAAAGGGTCTCATAGAGACGGGTAACTGGTGCCAGAGCCATGGCCTAAAGCTAAATTCCAAAAAGTGCATAGTCATCCCCTTTAGGAAAAACAAAGTGCCCACAAATTACCACAGAGGTGGTAATCCATTAAGTAGGGAAGAAGTAATTAGGGACTTGGGAACCCAAGTAGATAGCAATCTCTCCTTTGACAATCACGTTGCCAAAGTGGTTAGAAAGACCTTCTATATAGCCCACCTTATCACGAAAGTGTTCACATCTAGATCAAGAGAGGTCATTGTGCCCCTCTACTCATCATTTATCAGGCCCATAATTGAGTACAATGCCCCATTTGGGATGTACCTTACCCAACACCTGCAGCAACTGGAAAGACCACAAAAGTATCTCACCAAGAGGATCAAGGGGCTCAATCAGATGCCCTATGCAGTTCGGCTAAAGAAACTCCAGCTCTACTCAGTTGCATACCGCCTACTCAGAGGCGATCTGTGTCTGATGTATAAAGCCATGTCCAACCCAGAATTAATAGACATGCTTCACCTCAGGAAATCCAAATCCCTTAGAGCTACATGCTCCAGGGACTTGAACCTCAGCACAGAAATAAATAGGACATGCTGGAGGGACAGATTCATATCCCAGAGGCTCCCCTCACTCTGGAACAGAATCCCAATCCATGATAGGCAGAGCCCCTCACTGACCCTCTTCAAGAGAAATCTTGACAAGTGGATGGGAGATCATAAGTTTACCCCTGGGATCTCTTCTGTGTCCCTGCTTGACAGAGGTACAGTAAACTAACCTTAAAAGGGCTACCTTCTGTGACCTACTATACAGAGGCACAGTCAATTAATCTAAAAGGGTGGCGAAAGCCAAACACACTCTGGCTAGGCTTATAAATGCCCTAGGGCAGATAGCCTAGTATCAACCTATGAACCTATGAACAATAAAACATGAGCAAATGTGAATAAAACTTAGTAAGGAATACTTTAGAAGACTTAAATTAATTCTGAAAACAGTGTTGACATCTAGGAACAAAATCCAAGCTGTAAACCAGTTTGTTCTTTCTGTTCTAACTTACAGTTTTGGAGTGATTGACTGGCCCCAAAACATGTTGGATAGATTAGATAGGCAAACAAGAAGGATGCTTCATGCTCACCAAATGATTTATAAAAATCAGTGTATACCAAGATTATATATTCCCCATTCTGAAGGAGGGCTGGGCCTCCTTGAAATTGATTACATGTATAGATCTGCAATTGTGGGACTCTAATCATATCTGTTGACCTCACAAGACCCAAATGTAGTGAAAGTTTTGAAACATGAGGACAACATATCTACGATAACTACTCTGGTTAATTTAGTAGAAGCATATCAGCATCAAGCAGGAATGGAAATCAAACCAGAAGTAGAGAAAAATCAGGCAGCAACTGAATGTGCCAGAAAACAAAAGAAAGAATATATGGTGAAGGACCAGATGAAAAGGCAAGAAATGTTGAAAATGCATAAATATAGTTGCAAGTATAGAAAACTTCTGGATGAACCTCATGTTGATCAGGAAAAAGTGAAGGAATGGTTAAGGAGAGGCAACTTCAAACCAACAGATGAAAGGTTAATATTGGCACCCCAAGATAGTGGGCTTTGTACACACTGGTTTACAAAGTCCATTGAACATGTGGGAGAAACAGACAAATGTAGGTTTTGTAAAACAGTACGGGAAACAGTTGCACACCTTGTTGCTGGTTGTCATATACTAATGGCAGAAGGACTGTATACTGAAAGGCATAATAATGTGGCAAGACTGTCGCACTGATGATTATGCAAGCATTATGGTATTGAAGTGGATGAAAAACACTGTAAACATAAGCTACAAAGCATCATAGAAAATGATGTTCATATCACATGGGATCACCCATTACCAACAGTTTAAAAGATAGATGCTAGAAAACTGGATATAGTGGTCTAAGGAAATAAGACAAAAGTAGCATTTATCATTGAAATTGCTACACCCAGTGATTACAGTGTCTTGCATAAGAGAGGCACAAAGTCATAAAATATTAGGATCTGCAGGCAGAAACGAGAGCAATGTGGCAGAAAGATATCCAGATAATTTCAATAGTAGTAGGAGCAACGGGTCTTATAAAAAAGAATCTACAACTGTATTTAGGTATGTTCCCAATTCATGTGCCTCCGTATACATTGCAGAAGGAGTCATTAGTGGGCACGTTGCGGGTGCTGCAAAGAGCACTTTTGGCTCACATCAAAGATTGAAATAATACTATTTTCATGAACTTTAATAGTACTCTGACTTAGAAATGGGGTCCATTCCTGTCATAGTATTAGAAACCCAAAAGATTTGGAGAAATAAGAAAGGACAATCAGAACATTCAGCACCCCACTGTTGAAGGGGGCTATGAGAACTAGTGATGCTCCCCCTACCCCTACAGTAGCTGAAGAGCACACTGCATCTGTGTGGGTATAAGTGCAGGTCAGCACAACCAGAGGGAAGCCCAATACTTTCCCATATTATGACCAGCCACAGACATGTGCATGGCTTTCTGGATCACCTTGCAGATATGAGTCACCTAGGTCCAGTCTGATGCTGCTCTGTCCCACATGGAACTGACTGACATTCTGCATGGTTGATATGAGCCTTTGACCTAGAGCCTGTAGCAGCTCCATGAGGACATGGACCATAGGGAACCTCCCCTCATAAGTATAGTGGGGGCTATGCTGGTGTACAGTACTGCCATAACCACTTCCCTACAGAGACTTGTCAGTGCTGCTGACATTGCCCATGCAGGGAATGTTGCCTGAGGTTATGGTAGGGTGCACACCTGAGGTAGCTGTGGTAAGGGGTAAGTGCAGGGATCATAGGCATCACACGTTTCAGACATTATCTGATTACCTCAAGGCTTTGGCAGAGATTGCAAACTGCCACCATGGATTGGATGCCCAACTGCTGGTTCCAGAGACATTCTGATCCAACAGCTGTACCCCATCCCTGTGGGAAGTGAACCATTTTTGAGAATGGACCCAGTTCTGCAGTTGAACAATATCCTTGCCAGCAGAACTCCCTGATAGGTCATCTGCATGTGGCCAAAGTGGCCACATGTCCAGGTCACATGTGGCAACCACGACCACCTCATTCATTACAGGAGGTAGTAGTGTATGACACAAAATACCCATCACCCAGACACTCATGTGTTCACCACCAGTGATCCCCTTCCCCTATGTTTCGACTGACTGGGAGCTTGCACTCTGTTCCATGCCACCAGGCCAGACGATGATGACTTTGAGTTGCATTCCTCTCCCTCTAGTGTGTTTTTATGTGTGTGTGTGTGTGTGTGTGTGTGTGTGTGTGTGTGTGTGTGTGTGTGCGTGGAGAGGTCTGATGTACAGTGTAGTCTGATCATTTATAGAACATACTAGTAAGCACACTGCTTGCCTCATATTTGCTCTATGTGACATTACAGTCTGTCACTGTGTCCTGATCAAGTCCCATAATTCTGAAATTAATGCTGCTGTTTTCCTTTCCCCACCTTGTATTATGCCCACTGCTGATGGTCGGTGCATCATCATCATCCTCACACTCTCATCCTGTGGTGCTGCTGCTGTTGTTCCTGTGCCACCTGAAGGTTGCTATGATCCCTGCACCATCATCATCCTCACACTCTCATCCTGTGGTGCTGCTGCTGTTGTTCCTGTGCCATCTGAAGGTGCTATGGTCCCTGCACCATCATCATCCTCACACTCTCATCCTGTGGTGCTGCTGCTGGTGCTCCTGTGCCACCTGAAGGTGCTATGGTCCCTGCACCATCATCATCCTCACACTCTCTCCTGTGGTGCTGCTGCTGTTGTTCCTGTGCCACCTGAAGGTGCTATGGTCCCTGCACCATCATCATCCTCACACTCTCATCCTGTGGTGCTGCTGCTGTTGTTCCTGTGCCACCTGTAGGTGCTATGGTCCCTGCACCATCATCATCCTCACACTCTCTCCTGTGATGCTGCTGCTGTTGTTCCTGTGCCACCTGAAGGTTGCTATGGTGCCTGCACCATCATCATCCTCACACTCTCATCCTGTGGTGCTGCTGCTGTTGTTCCTGTGCCACCTGAAGGTGCTATGGTCCCTGCACCATCATCATCCTCACACTCTCATCCTGTGGTGCTGCTGCTGCTGTTGTTCCTGTGCCACCTGAAGGTGCTATGGTCCCTGCACCATCATCATCCTCACACTCTTTCCTGTGGTGCTGCTGCTGTTGTTCCTGTGCCACCTGAAGGTGCTATGGTCCCTGCACCATCATCATCCTCACACTCTCATCCTGTGGTGCTGCTGCTGTTGTTCCTGTGCCACCTGAAGGTTGCTATGCTCCCAGCACCATCATCATCCTCACACTCTCATCCTGTGATGCTGCTGCTGTTGTTCCTGTGCCACCTGAAGGTGCTATGGTCCCTGCACCATCATCATCCTCACACTCTCATCCTGTGGTGCTGCTGCTGTTATTCCTGTGCCACCTGAAGGTGCTATGCTCCCTGCACCATCATCATCCTCACACTCTCATCCTGTGGTGCTGCCGCTGCTGTTGTTCCTGTGCCACCTGAAGGTTGCTATGGCCCCTGGCCTCATTGCATGTATGTAGATTGACTTTTTCCTCATCACCATATTATGTAGTATGGCACATTTGTGGAAGTCCTGTATGCCATTTCCAAATCATGCTCTCTGTAGACATAAAAATGTTGAACAACATGCTGTATCTGTACGTGCAGTGCAAATAATCATGTTTGGTGATGCTTTGTTGTTGTCTGAGAAGCATCATTTTACATGTCTGTAGTTATATCCACCATTGCATGTAACACATTTTGGATGTTGGACTACATCAGCACACTGATTTGTAAGTATATATGTATACAGATGCCTCATTGTTTTCATTTACTAGATGGCTATGATGAATGCCACATTACTGGAAGGAGCAGTGCCACTGAGATGGATATCATGCATGAGAATCATGTGCGATGCCAGGGAGCTGTGTGGACATATTGGTAGTGACGCTGTTTGTATAACTCACAAGTTGACAGTTGACAGAAAGGCAGCCTTTCCTTTTCATAAACCTTTGTGCCTGTGAGCCAGGAGTGCTTTATTGTTACATGTGTTCTGTCTATGGCACGCAGTACCTTAAGGAGGTGAGCAACGTTTAAAAAGCCACTTTAAGGTGGCATGTGATTGTAACAGTTATCTTCTGTGGTATTACTGGGAAGTATATATTCCCTTCCACATGAAGAAGAAATATGTCAAGGAACTTGTGCAGTATTTGAGAGGCCAAGGCCTGAGAAATACCTAGCATGTCTCCTGTTAGTCTTTGAAAGATGTCTGTTGATAGTGTGATAAGAGTTATATAGATCTTGGTCTCCAGTTATGAGTTGGCCAGTCATAGCTACGTTTCCTGTATGTAGATGATATAGATCAACCAAGTCTCTTACTGGACAATAATCAGAAACTGTCAATAACCTCTTGGTTGGTAATATTATATGTCTAATCTTTGTATTAATGTTTAACTTTTTATAAGATATGAGTTCGAAAAGGCCAAGCATGCACATCAAGCTTGTCTGCACTTCATGTGTACTAAGGGGAGTCACTAATTATGAATATTCATTTGATTATAATCCTGATATTCACTGTATTAGTAAAATAGCTCCTGCTGTGCCCAAGTAATACAGTCAAAATATTAGTTTTTAATCTGAAAAATATTCTGATTTGGGCAGTATCCTGCCACCCCATTGG
>NC_056737.1:1426813419-1426844405 GCF_019279795.1 Protopterus annectens
GTCAGTCTCACTGCAGGACAGAACCTGAACCATGCACATCTTCTAAGTATTACATATTTGTCTGAAGTGCTTAGTGTCATAGACTGCATTCATGTTGGCAATAGGACCCATGAGGACCATAGCTGGAGTGGTAGTCAAATAGGAAGGGCCTCCATTACATCAACTGCTAGGAAGTAGTGTATGATGAATGACGACTTCAAAAAAAAGTTTCGGCCAAGCAACTTTGTAATGCTCATGGTTGTCATGTCTGGTATACACGCTGACTCTTCCACCTCTTCCTGCATGGTAGAGATATTCCTGTAATGAATCATCAGCCATATTTGTTATGCCCTTACTACTGTTCAACATCACAATCAGTGCCCCACATTTTTATGTTTCCTGTTATTGTAAGAATTAACGTTAATCAAATCATACACATGCTGGTGAAGAGGCCCTTAATACTGTTCTGCATTGTAGTCTAAAGAACCCTCCATTTTTCCTTTTTTTTATGCTTTCATGTTGTTTTAAGCAGTAACACTTCTAAAGTCAAACACATGAGGCCGAATTGTCTGCTGTTGGACTACACATTGTGAGTTACAGTAGGTTAAATATATCATGTACAATTTCCACTAAAGACAGGACAGGTAATGGTGTTTGTGATTCTGATGAAGTGCTAGCTGATAACAGGTAAACTTGATGCTGATTTGTTATGATGTGATCTACTGGATATAGTTCTGTGTGACCAAGACCTCTAATGAGCGATTCTGTAATGTGCAGATGAAATCTTATGAAGCTTACCTGCTTTCTTTAGGGTAATGTCCCACTCACTTTTATTATAACTTTCCTAAGAATCACATGGTGTATAACCTATGCCCCCACATTAGCTGTGGTGTACACTTGTTGTGCACATTCTGGCCACCTTCCTTAGGGATAGTAATGAAGGGTTCACCTGTTGATAATGAATGTCTTGTGTTATATGTAGCCATGATAAGGGAGGCATGGCAAGTAGTGTTGTTGCCTCATAGTAAGAAATTCTCTGGTTCAGTTCTCAGCTGGGGTGCATTCTGTTTAGAGTCTGCATGTCTTCCCTGTGTTATCATGGGTTATCACCAGGTGTTGTGCTTTCCTCTCACATTCCAAGCACATGCAGTGGGTGGACTGAGCACTATCAGTTGCCCATAAGTGTAAGTGTATCTTTGGTATGAAAGAGAGACCATGACAGGGCTAACCACCCAATGGTATGAACTTTCATACTATATGATTGTCACTGTTGAATTGACCCCGAACCGATGTGCAAAAATTGAAAAAGGGGTTGCGGATGGATGGATGGGTGGATGGATGTTATATGTACCAGTTATTCTCTGCAGTACTTTTCAGTATCTGATTTTTGACATAAGGGATGCACTAACCTACCAGACAGGATGATCATAGGTTCTGCTAAGAACTGTAATTGCCGGTGTCCATACCACATCTGATTATGTCTGTGGCATCCTAAAAGGTATCATAATCAACTCCCCATACAGACAGAAGGTGTTTCTTATCGGGTATTAAAGGTATCGATGTAGGAGGTCCCTTACCAGTACTTCTACGGGCAAATGCTTTCTGCTTAGCCTTTATTCTGGCACATCCCAAAATATCATTGACCCATTCATTTATTTAGTTAGTTAATTAATTATATAATTATTTATCTTTGTTTACCAGGACAGTCTGACTGGGACTGGACACTTTTGAAGAGGAGGCCTTGTAAAAAATCTACACATAAATATAATGATGTTACAGAGATTAAAACAATATTTTACAGGTTAGAAACAGCTTTGATTTTAGTTGTAGTGATTATGCAGAATGGTGACAAAAGTGTCCAATGTATACACAGGAGGCAGACTTACTATCCAATATGTGAAACAGTAAAAAACAGTAAGAAAAACAAGGAGAATAAGTTGTTAAGTTGATAGTATATATTATTATGTGCAGAATAGTAGTGTTATGGCAAGTACCTATTGTAAGGTGAAGAAGAGAGACAGAAGATTGTGACATAGAGTTAGTTTAGTAGGATAGGAGTCAGACGTATGTAAAATTGAGGTACAGGTCAGATAAGGAGCTGTATGTGGGAAAGGTAGTAGAGGGAGGAAGTGCATGGATAGTATGTCTGATTATTTACATGTGAAGCGAACAGATGTGGGGAAGAGAGAACGGAAAACGGGTATGGGATGTGTAAAGTCTGTAAGGGTGAGGACTGTATGATCAATTAAGAGAGACATATTGTCATAGAGACTTGAGAAGGTGGTGGGGTAGAAACCTAGTGGAAGTAGATGATCTCGACTGGGGTATATTAGCGAGGAGAGGAGCAAGAACATACCCAGGTGTCAGTGATGATATGTTGTTTTAGTTGTGTTTTGAAGGACTTGGAGTTATTATTTTGTTTTAGGGAGTGAAGATGGAATTCCATAGTCTAGTAACATGAGAACAGTACATCAAGTTACCAGCAGTGTTACTGGATTTACTAAGGATTACAAGGAGTTTATCCTTGGATGGAAGGAAGTATTGTGGTAGGTAGGATTGGATTGGATTTGGTAATGGGGCATCCATTGGGATAGTCACTGAGGGTTTGTATGGTGCTTAGCAGTAAGGGGGTAAGTTCTGTCCAATATAGTGACTTCACTGCAGTGCAGTGGTGAGAAGTGTAAGACATATTTGTAGAAATGTAGGCTATGTTTTCAAGGAATTCAAATTGAATGGATTGTAGGTTGAGTAACACAGATGCTGCATAGAGGAATGCAGATATCAGAAGTGTTGTAGCAGTGCTTACTTAAGAATGGTCAGTTAGGAAATGGTAGATACATTATAGCGTATGTATCTATTGTTTTGTTTGGTTGTGACCTGTTTGATGTGGTGGTTGAATTTCAAGGCATTATCTATGGTGACACTAAGTATTTTTTTTTTTTGCACTGTGTCAATGTGCGGTTCTTTCCCTCAACTGTATTTATAAACAAAATCATTTGGTTCCACACCTTAAGTCTCTCAGTTTATTTTGGCCCCCATCACTAAACAGGTACTTGTCATGTGCTCTGAGATACCCCATGGGGATGTGTTTCTCTTCAGGACTGAGGTTGTCTTTCATCTGTATGGATAACTGTTGCAGAATCATGTATTCACATGCAAGAACATACACGAGTAGTGCTAGTGAAATGAGATTTACAGAAAGGAATTTCACTCATGATCCCTGTAATGTAGCACTTACAGCATCTGCTAAAGTAAATATATTATGAGGCATCTGCAGTCTTAATACCAAAGTCCCTTAACAAAGCATGCTTGCTGCAAAAGAAAGAAAGAAAGAAAGAAGGAGGGAAAGAAAGAAAGAAAGAAGGAGGGAAAGAAAGAAAGAAAGAAAGAAAGAAAGAAAGAAAGAAAGAAGGAAAGAAAGAAAGAAAGAAAGAAGAGAAAGAAAGAAAGAAAGAAGGAGGGAAAGAAAGAAAGAAAGAAAGAAAGAAAGAAAGAAAGAAAGAAGGAAAGAAAGAAAGGAAAGAAAGAAAGAAGAAAAGAAAGAAAGAAGGAAAGAAAGAAAGAAAGAAAGAAGGAATGAAAGAAAGAAAGAAAGAAGGAAGGAAAGAAAGAAAGAAAGAAGGAAAGAAAGAAAGAAGGAAAGAAAGAAGAAAGAAAGAAAGAAAGAAGGAAAGAAAGAAAGAAAGAAAGAAAGAAAGAAAGAAAGAAAGAAGGAAAGAAAGAAAGAAAGAAAGAAGGAAAGAAAGAAAGAAAGAAGGAAAGAAAGAAAGAAAGAAAGGAAAGAAAGAAAGAAAGAAAGAAAGAAAGAAAGAAAGAAAGAAAGAGAAAGAAAGAAAGAAGGAAGGAAGGAAGGAAGGAAGGAAGGAAGGAAAGAAAGAAAGAAAGAAAGAAAGAAAGAAAAAGAAAGAAAGAAAGAAAGAAAGAAAGAAAGAAAGAAAGAAAGAAAGAAAGAAAGAAGGAAAGAAAGAAAGAAAGAAAGAAAGAAAGAAAGAAAGAAAGAAGGAAGGAAAGAAAGAAAGAAAGAAAGAAAGAAAGAAAGAAAGAAAGAAAGAAAGAAAGAAAGAAAGAAAGAAGGAAAGAAAGAAAGAAAGAAAGAAAGAAAGAAAGAAAGAAAGAAAGAAAGAAAGAAAGAAAGAAAGAAAGAAAGAAAGAAAGAAAGAAAGAAAGAAAGAAAGAAAGAAGAAAGAAAGAAAGAAAGAAAGAAAGAAAGAAGGAAAGAAAGAAAGAAAGAAAGAAAGAAAGAAAGAAGGAAAGAAAGAAAGAAAGAAAGAAAGAAAGAAAGAAAGAAAGAAAGAAAGAAAGAAAGAAAGAAAGAAAGAAAGAAAGAAAGAAAGAAAGAAAGAAAGAAAGAAAGAAAGAAAGAAAGAAAGAAAGAAAGAAAGAAAGAAGGAGGGAAAGAAAGAAAGAAAGAAAGAAAGAAAGAAAGAAAGAAAGAAAGAAGGAAAGAAGGAAAGAAAGAAAGAAGGAAAGAAAGAAAGAAAGAAAGAAAGAAAGAAAGAAAGAAAGAAAGAAAGAAAGAAAGAAAGAAAGAAGGAAAGAAAGAAAGAAAGAAAGAAAGAAAGAAAGAAAGAAAGAAAGAAAGAAAGAAAGAAAGAAAGAAAGAAAGAAAGAAAGAAAGAAGGAAAGAAAGAAAGAAAGAAAGAAAGAAGGAAGAAAGAAAGAAAGAAAGAAAGAAAGAAGGAAAGAAAGAAAGAAAGAAAGAAAGAAAGAAAGAAAGAAAGAAAGAAAGAAAGAAAGAAGGAAAGAAAGAAAGAAAGAAAGAAGGAAAGAAAGAAAGAAGGAAAGAAAGAAAGAAAGAAAGAAAGAAAGAAAGAAGGAAAGAAAGAAAGAAAGAAAGAAAGAAAGAAAGAAAGAAAGAAAGAAAGAAAGAAAGAAAGAAGAAAGAAAGAAAGAAAGAAAGAAAGAAAGAAAGAAAGAGAGAAAGAAGAAAGAAAGAAGAAAGAAAGAAAGAAAGAAAGAAAGAAAGAAAGAAAGAAAGAAAGAAAGAAAGAAAGAAAGAAAGAAGGAAAGAAAGAAAGAAAGAAAGAAAGAAAGAAAGAAAGAAAGAAAGAAAGAAAGAAGGAAAGAAAGAAAGAAAGAAAGAAAGAAAGAAAGAAAGAAGGAAAGAAAGAAAGAAAGAAAGAAAGAAGGAAAGAAAGAAAGAAGGAAAGAAAGAAAGAAAGAAAGAAGGAAAGAAGGAAGAAAGAAAGAAAGAAAGAAGGAAAGAAAGAAAGAAAGAAAGAAAGAAAGAAAGAAAGAAAGAAAGAAAGAAAAAGAAAGAAAGAAAGAAAGAAAGAAAGAAAGAAGGAAAGAAAGAAAGAAAGAAAGAAAGAAAGAAAGAAGGAAAGAAAGAAAGAAAGAAAGAAGAAAGAAAGAAAGAAAGAAAGAAAGAAAGAAAGAAAGAAAGAAAGAAAGAAAGAAAGAAAGAAGAAAGAAAGAAAGAAAGAAAGAAAGAAAGAAAGAAAGAAAGAAAGAAAGAAAGAAAGAAAGGAAAGAAAGAAAGAAAGAAAGAAAGAAGAAAAGAAAGAAAGAAAGAAAGAAAGAAAGAAAGAAAGAAAGAAACAAGGAAAGAAAGAAAGAAGGAAAGAAAGAAGGAAAGAAAGAAAGAAAGAAAGAAAGAAAGAAAGAAAGAAAGAAAGAAAGAAAGAAGGAAAGAAAGAAAGAAACATCAATGACACCTTAGTTAAAAGCATACCAACAGGAGTGACCAGCTGACCCAGTGGGCGTTTCAGTTTCAGGAAAGACCGACTTCTATAGTAAGCATTTCACTTTTGTCATTTTTCCTGTTCATTTTCATGGGGATCTAAATAATGCTAGTATAATATGCTGGAAGTATTTTAACTAAATACAGGCATGCGCACCAAGAAATGTATAGATGTTTGTATTGTACTAATGTTATTGCAGTATCCTTACAGCAGATGACATTCCTAGTTTAGTAAATTAAATAAGACTTTCACATATTTCTATACACTGTAGTATAAATCCTTTTTACCATAATGAGTGATTGTACAGATGCTCTACAACATCAGCAATATGTGGTGCCTAAGCCTGCAGTCTAGGTAAACATTAAGGAGCCAAACACAAATTCCAAGCTACCTCCAAGCACTGTCTGGTTAAGTCACGTGATCAAGGTCATACAGTAGGCAAATGAGAACTGAGGGATCAAAACCTGTTCAACAACGGGTCTATATTACAATGTCGAACTAAAACAAGCTTGAATGTTGTAATATCGAACCCTAAAGTCTGAAAGTGGAACATAGCGAAACCATGGCACATTGAATTTTTTTCCCAGGGAAAAAAATTGGTGGGCCATTTATGGGGCTTTGCTATTTCCTCCACTGTGGTGCGATCTCGGAGTTGGTATATTTAAGTGGGGGGGGGTGTGAGGGGCACAGCCCCCCATGTTGGAGGGTGTGGGAAAAAAATTGCTGTTCTGTGCTTTCGGTTTTGTTGGGTTTCAAACATAACAGTTCAATATTACAATGATCGAACTTTTGTAAGTTTGACATTGTGATATAGACACTTCAACAGCAACTACAGGTCACAGCCTTAACCCTCTAACCCAACTGCCAGACGTTTGTCAACTTCTAGATTAAATGGAGGCACCTGATCAGGACAAAATAAAAATGCTTATTGTTTTCTCCCCTTAAATTTCCTGTTCACATTAAACAGCTATGTGTGTACAATCAATAAATGCCACTTCACAATTTACTATTCATCTGACTGCCATCAACATGCAACAATTCCATATGAACGTCACCTTACCCTAACAACAATGAGTTTCTGCATAGCAGCATTGTTTATTAAACGGAATTTCCATAGTATTCTATTCCTTTTCAATGTTAACTATATTTTCCCTACTTTAAATTTTTCACCCTTTTCCAACTCACTGCTGAGCTGTCTGAGCACAGGTGAAATAGTAGCTATATGATTATTGGTGAGAACTGAGGCCTATTTATGCATTACTTATGCAATGAAGTTCATCCAAGCTGAACCACAGTGTTATGCATTGCTGTATGTGGTCTCATAGGCAGTAAAAGGATTTGGGTGGTCTTGGATGAGCTATGCAAAGTGATGCTGACCATGTGAATGAGTGGCAGTGCATAGCATGTTGCCATCACATAATACAGCAGCATTTGAGGTGGTATCCGCAGTGAGTCAACAGGAGTGTACAGAATCCTAATCCAGCAATGATAATGGATCTACTAGGGTGTAGAAGTTTATCTGTGGAATGAAGGGAGTGCTGTGGTAGGCAGGATTGGATTAGGTTTGCATCCATCAAATATGTCACACCTTATCACTTAATAATACTTACATTTTAATGAAGCAAAAAATAAAATGTAGACAGTTTATTAATGTAAAGCATTTACAAAATAGCAAGAATAAAAATAATACCCCCAGTAATATGATTAAGGTCATTGTGTCATAAATGATTACAGAACCAAAATGACACTATAATGATATTCTTGAATCATAGACAGAATATTCCTCTACATAAATGAATAAAGACACATTTAGTTGATGGACAGCTCATTGTTTGCGGTTCACATAGCAAAATTAGGTAAAGTAATGAAAAAAAAAATAAACTTGAAGTCCATGTGACTGCATCAATGTTATTAGTAAACAATACTCAACCTGCTGTCACTTACATGGGTAATACAAATGCATGGCTGCATGGATTGGGTACACTAATATAACATCTCAGAGAGTATTGCTCACATCTTCTGATCCTCTATCCAGCACATATAGTCTTATTTTTATACTGGCAATTTGCAGGATGGCAACAGCTGGACATACCTGGGGTTGTGCTCCAAGCTTGTCTGCTATGGAGACAAAATTCTTGTCTTCCTCTTGCTGGAGTCATACCTGTGGAGGTTGCAGTAGACAGTGCCTGGCCCTGACTGGAAAGTGATTAACATCTGGCAGAAGTTGAGGGACCAAATGTCATCCCTGACAGGGATTCTGCACTTAAGACAGCAGTATTTGCACAGGTATGATGACTTGTAGGGTAAAGGAGTAACCAGATGGCCCAGTGTGTATTGTGAGTTCAGAAGAGAAGACCAGAGTTCTACAGTAAATGTTCTTATTTTCTCCCTTTTCCTATTCATTTTCTTAGGCTTCTTAATAATCCTATTATAATATTAAGGAATATGTTAAAAAATACAGACATATGCACCTATAAATGTATATATGTTTGCAAACATACATGTATGTATGTATCAAAACACAAACAGATGCGTACACATGTGTATCTATGTGTTTGTGTGTGTAAGAGTATACACACACATTATATATAATAAATGTTACTGAAATATGTATATGTACATATGTATGCTGTACACATACATATGCATAGGTAATCACAGCCTATTTAAAAACAGATATGAGTATTCTTGCACACTCTGAAAAACGTAAGAGTTTTTAAGTAATTCAGTGTTCACTGTTGGTCAGAAATCATTAACTATTGTGCTAACTTTCTAAGACAGGTGTGCATTTGAAAATGATGCCACTAGTATGTATGTTGTGTCTTTCGGCTTTTCCCAGTTAGGGGTCGCCACAGCAGAACTCCCGTCCGCTAATGATTGGTAGTAGATTTTTACGTGCAGAGTTGCCATCCCTGACGCACAGCCTTCAACGAAGGTACGCCCATTCATGCATGTCTCCATGCAGAAGATGCTCTAGCTGAGAATCGAACCGGACAGCGTCTTACTGTGAGGCGACAATGCTACCACAGCACCACCAAAAGTATGTATGTATGTATGCATTTATTTATTTGACATTTGTTTACTAGGATAGCCGAATGTGCACAGGCCCATTTTCAGCGGAGGCCTGAGGGAAAGCCCAAATAGATACAAGTAATAAAAGACATATATTATAATCTTATTCAGTAGTAACAAAAACAAAAGAACAGAATTTATACATAATACATATAGAAAGTTCTAGATAAAAAGGCATATATAAAGGAGCATAAGTAGTACATAAAAGAGTAGGAAAAAAATGTTCGTTTCATGTGGTATACATATATAATTAAGAATTTATATAGATGTGACAAAGTCACTATTTCTAGTATGCAAAAAACATACATGCTGTATGTGAGGAGTTTGGGAACAATGATGTAATTATGGTGACAGTGAAAAGACTGGACAGAGTATCTTGAGAGAGAACGTAAGGTGATATGTGTGATGAGATAATAGGTGAGATAAGATAGACATATATAAAGTAGACTGAGAACATCTACAGAGGAAGACAGACAAGTAAGAGAAAAAACAATACAGCTGGATGTCAGCCAGGCATTAGACAAAAGGGAATGATAGTCAACCTGGAGTTAAACAAGAACAGAGCCAAAAATTAGATAGATAGGACTTTAGAAGTATTTTGAACTGTGAGGGATCAGCAGTGGTTACGATGTGCTGGAGGATAAGTTCAAAGTCATGGAGATTCGATTAGAGTAGAGAGCATCTCCAAAGCGATTGTTAGATTTTATGACTTGTAATAGTAGTTTGTTAGAAGATCTCAAGGATATTTTATTAGATTGAGGCTGAAGTAGATTACAGAGTGCTGTATACTTGTCAGGCTGGTATATTATGTCATCGGTCATTATAAGTTGGGCAAAAGTTAGGTAATTAGGTAACTCAAGCCAATTTAGTTGGTGTAAAGCAGTGCAGTGATAGGATCTATATGGTGAGCTGGTAGCAAATCTGGGAAATCTTAATGTAACAAGCATCTAATTTTATTAACTCTGTTTTCTTCAGATTGGTGAAGATAGAGACATAAAGAACAGTAGACAGTCCTGGCAATAGATTGCCTTGTGGAGTTGGTGAGGTAAGGTTTAATTTTATAAAGTGAACCTAGTTTAATATGGACTTTTTATGGTAAAAGACAAGTGCTTGTCAAATCTCATTTCTTATTATTTATTTATTTATTTATTTAACATTTGTTGACCAGAAAAGTCCGACTAGATTCCACAGATCCTGTTTTCAGTGGAGGCCTGGGGAGAAATGCTCCAGAAGCATGTCTTTATCAATTGTAACCCCAAGTAGCTTAGTGTATGATAAAGGTTCAGTCTTGCAATTTTTGAAGAATGTATCTGAAAAGGGGAATGCAGATCTGAAGTTTTGTTATGTGAGAAAAATTATGTTTAGTTTTGTTGGGATTCAGAATTAACTGAGAGTCAAATAGCCAAGATTCTTCTGCTGTGAAGGAAAGTTGGGTTATTTCTAGGAGTTTAGAGAGTGAGGGAGGCAGAACAGATAAGCATGGAATCATTGGAGTACTGTAAAATTGTACCTAGTTGAGTGAGTGGCAGCGTGGAGCCTGTTGATGAAAATGCTAAATAGGAGTGAACCCAATATAGAACCTTATGGAACACCTAGTGGAACAGGTAAGAGAGAGGATAAATCATGATGCCATTTTACAACTTGTTGTCTGCTAGTCAGGTAATTATGGAACCCCATGAGGAATGTATAGTTTAAATTAAGGGATGAAAGTTTGTTAACAAGTTTTTGGTGAGAGACAGTATCAAAATCTTTGGCCATGTCTAGGAATATGGAGGAGACTTGATGGTGCTTGTGAAGGTTAAGGGAGTTGTAGTGGTACTGTGGTGGGATCTGAAGCCATGTTGGGAATTAGTTAGAAGGCTGTTTGATAGCAAATAGTTCAGGAACTGGGAATGGATGCATTTTTTTTAAATTTTTGATAATGGAGATAAGATTTCTATTGGCCTAAAATTAGAAAGTTCTGTACATGTCCCCCCTTTATGAAGTGGTGTGATGTAAGTTATTTTCTAGGTTTTTGGGGACATACCATTCAATTAGATAGTGATTGATCAAAATGGGGATTGGATTGGAGAGAGACTTATTTCCAGAAAAGTTGATGTACATACAAGATGGCTGACCAGAGATAACCACCACAACCTACACACAGTAGGGGTGGGAGACAAACCAGCAACCAAGTGACCTGCATACAACCTCTTGCAGTCAAAACTGCTCAGAACATTTTAGAACAAAGTAGGAGAGCTGCTTTTCAGCTATAACTTTTGTTATTAAATCAGGAAACCACAGGTAATGTCTGCAAGGCATATTACAGATTATAAGGTTGAAATAAATGTTTTTGATAAACTCTGACACATGTAATAAAATATATTAAAGCAGCACTAGATAAGCTTTATCTCACCTCACCAACAACAATCTGGATCCAATAAAATATATCAAACAACAGGAAGCAGTTGTATCCTGCAGGATTTTGTTGTTGGAAAATAAACTTTAGTAATAAAATGAAATAAAAAATATTAATGACTACTCAGGTATCACTTATCACTGGAAACACTTCTTATTTACTGTATCATGGTCTGCTGTGATGTTTATTTAATGATTCAATCCACTGAATCATATCTGGATGAAAAAATGTGTTATACAGCTATGCAGACAGAAATATGAAACAACATTTAATTTATTATCCCTGCTTATTAAATGCTTAGTAGACACATCTAATAAAATGTAAATTGAAGTGACACCAAATTATGAGTGAATTTTTGTTGTCTGTATTGTATGTGTCTTTTTTCCTCCTTTGCTCTCCCTGTCTCTCTTAATTATGTATTATTTTATAGTTATTACTTTTTTTGTCTCCTTTTCATGTTCTCTTTTCCACAGGTTAAGAGACCCCAAGAGTAGACTGAGCCACAGTACTTCCCAGTCAGTGTCAATGAGCATTCATCACCCTGTCCCTACCGGTGACATCCTTACAGGGTCAGGGCACTGGTTTCTGTCCTATAGACACCCTAATGTGGCACAGCCAGGAAAGCTATGAAAGACTTGGGCTTCAGGATGGGTTCATGGATGAGGTTGAGCAGGCAGTGTGGAGCACCTTTGGCTCAAGCAGAACCTCCTTCAACAGGTACAAAACTTGCTGCCTCAGTTGGCACTGACCATCAAGCCATAGGAGGACTCTACCCTCCTGTCATTGGGGTCTTCCACGCATGCCCATCAGGCAGGGGAACCATTTGAAATCTTCCAGACCGTGGTGAGGATTGCTTAGACTCCTCTTCACCTCCCTCATTCCCTAATACCCTCCTATAATCTCTTCCCTAGTTCCTTCCCCAACTCCCCTCTCACATACAAAAAATATTTGAAATATAGGGAGATCTACTCACAACAAAAAATAGTTCCCCCTTCTTTCCCAGTTCCTCTGGTACAACCCTCTTGATGTCCATCATGTTTCACCTCCCCATTTTCTAACTGCCCTATCCTGTCCTTTCACACATTACATAGAACCAATCAACGTGTACATATAAAGACACCCCTAGACTCACTACGTAACCTGTTTATCTTTTTATAAACTTAATTGTGCATAGTGTTGATTGTCTTAAATGCCCACCAGTAGCTCAGGCAGACTTTGCAGTCAAGTGATCATACAAAACTTCTGAAAATAGCCAAAACTATTTGAGAATTTACAAATTTAATGGAGGAATTCGCACATGATTAAATAGTTTTCCCACTTCAAGCAGTTATAAAAAAATGGGCATTTTTCCACATAGCCCTTTGCTTTGCTATAGTCACCGAAATTAGCTGGCGCTCAACGTATTTGCATATAGGAGTAGCTGTGCTCTGTGCAGCTAGGTGTTGGGCAGCAATGAAACTTGTGACTATGAATATTACCAATTATTTCAGTTAACAACAGTATCACGTACACATACACTGAAAAATGGCAAACTATAAGATCGAAAATCTGTTTTTCTGAAAGAGTATGATAGCTGTTGTGGGCTTTATAAGGACAGGCTGGACTCTGTTACTTCTGTTTCATCTCAGAGCATGACATGCAGTCTTAAATGCTATCTAAGCACAAAAATGTAAATATTGTAAATATCTTAATTGTACTATGTAACAGAAGAACATATGCCTGCTCTCTAATATGATATGAAATTGTAAATTGTGTCTTCTATACTATGGTTGTATCTGTAACTAAACTTTGTAATTGCGGAGCTTTTCTCCCCAGGCTTCCACTGAAAATGGGCTCCCTGAGCCCAGTGGACCTCCCCAGTCATCAAACTGGAAATAAATAAATAAATAAATAAATGTAAATCAGAATATGTGATGCTATATTTACAGCATTCAGAGAAATAAATACATGTCCAAGTACCAAACATTAGAGGATGCACTTTTAGAAAACGTTTCTGATGAAGTCTCATATTATAGATGAAAGCGCTAAAATGGTAAATAAAAAAGTTTTTTAATGGTTTATATGGTTGACGTGCCTTGGATTTCCTAGCAGAGTTTGATATTTGTTGGTTTTGTTTATGGTTATTAGTTTTTAATTTGGTTTAATTGTTTAAGAAAGTGTTTCCTCAGTCTAAATTTGTTGTGCTCTGTCTCTAATCCAGTTGATATTCCAATGTGTTAATTAAGGGTTAGCATGTTACGTGATTAACCTGTGTAAGATGTCAGAGTGAGGAATGTAATCAAAGACCTCACACAATGCGACTCACTTAACTTTCAAGCATGTGTTTTATTGGGAAAAACTCTACCTGTCCCAGTGCAAAGGGCTGTACTTCTGTACCCTGACTTATTATATTCCACTCTGATGATGGTTTACAGTTGTTATCAAAGTCATAGGTTCATAGGTTCATACTAGGCGATCTGCCCTAGGGCATTTATAAGCCTAGTCAGAATGTGTTTGGCTTTTGACACCCATTTTAAATTTATTTTGCTATGCCCTTTTTCGAGGTTAGTATACTGTGCCTCTGTCTAACAGTGACACAGAAGTGATACCCGGGGTAAACTTACGATCTCCCATCCACTCATCAATATTCCTCTTGAAGAGAGTCAATGAGGGACTCTGCCTAACCTGGACTGGGATTTTATTCCAGAGTGAAGGGAGCCTCTGGGTTATGAATCTGTCCCTCCAGCATGTCCTATTTATTTCACTGCTGAGGTTCAAGTCTCTCGAGCACGTAGCTCGATGAGATTTGGATTTTCTGAGGTGCAGCATGTCCATTAATTCCGGGTTGGACATGGCTTTATACGTCAGGCACAGATCGCCTCTGAACAGGCGGTATGCCACTGAGCAGAGCTGGAGTTTTTTTAACCGGGTAGCCTATGGCATCTGTTTGAGCCCTTTGATCCTCTTGGTGAGGTACTTTTGGGGTCTTTCCAGTTGCTGCAGGTGTCTGGTAAGGTACATCCCAAAAGGGGCATTGTACTCAATTATGGGCCTGATGAGGGATGAGTAAAGAGGCACGATGACCTCCCCTGATCTAGATGTGAATCCCTTCATGATTAGGTGGGCTATATAAAATGTTTTTCTAACCACTTTGGCCACGTGGTTGTCAAATGAGAGATTGCTATCAACTTGGGTCTCCAGGTCCTTAATTACTTCTTCTGTACTTAATGGATTACCACCTATGTGGTTGTGGGCACTTTGTTTTTGCCAAAGGAGATGACTATACACTTTTTGGCATTTAGCTTGAGGCCATGGCTCTGGCACCAGTTGTCTGTTTCTATGAAGCCCTTTTGGAGGATGCTTGTGTCGGCTGGAGAGTCGATTATGGCACCCAGTTTGCAGTCATCTGCCAACTTGGTCAGTCACAGTCCTTCCGTGTTGGCCTGTACCTCCGAGACATATATACCGAACAAGAGAGGTCCCAGGACTGAGCCTTGTGGGACACCACTTGTAACTGGTTTGGAGTCTGACATGGCTCCAGCAATTCTAACCATGTGGGTTCTGTCCTTGAGCCAGTTTTCAATCCATCTAGTGACATAGGGGTTTATATTTAAGCTGGTGAGCTTATCTATAATGCCCGAGTGGGGTATTGTATCGAAGGCTTTTGCGAGGTCCAGGTAGGCTGTGTGGACCACCTTCCCCTCGTCAATGGCCTTGGTGACTGTTTCAAAGAAATCAACCAGGTTTAAGAGGCAGGATCTGCCCTTAACAAAGCCGAACTGGGTAGGATCCAGTGTCTGTAGGTCCCCAATATCTTTATTTATGAGGTCCATGATGATCCTTTCCATAGCTTTGCAGACCAAGCTAGTGAGGCTTATGGGGCGATAGTTTCCAGGATTCGTTGAGGCACCACCTTTATGGAGAGGGACCACTGTTGCTGTACGCCACTCTTTGGGCACATATCCTGTAGTAAGGCTGAGATTGAACAGTAGTTTTATGTTTGGGTTTAGCTCTTCTTGGAGTTCATGTAGGACGCAGCCCGGGACACCGTCTGGTCCCACCGATGCTGTGTTTTTTGCTTTGGAGAGGGCAGCTCTTACCTGAGCATCTGAGATGACAGGGGGGCAGCACTCTGCTGGGATAGATATTTGCCCTTTTGGTGGGGGGGAGGGGAGTTTGCGCTGAACCTGTCAGCTAGGATGTTGGCAATGTCTGTGGGTTCAGTGTATTTTTTGTCATTTTGGACTAATTCTGAGCATATCTGGGAATTACCACCCAGGTTCCTAACATAACTAAAGAAAGCCTTGTGATTATCCTTAGTGTCCTGTGCAATTTTTCTCTCGAAGCTGGCCTTAGACAATTTTATGAGTGCCCGTAGTTTTTTGCTAATACTGATCAGTGATGCCTTCCCTTTTTGGGATTTTGCTCTATCATTTAGTAGCTTCCTCCTTCTATTGTATAGTTTGTTTATGGCTGGGGTCCACTAGACAGGACGTCTGCCTTTGGAGGATTGGGTCTTAGTTTTATTTGGGATTGCATGACCCATGCATTCCTGAAGGTGTTCATAGAATGTGTTTATAAAGGATTCTGCGGTCTGGGCCATATTTTCTACAGGCCCGGCGGCTTTGAAGGATTCCACCTCGGTTTTGAGGAGTGTGAAATTTTCTTTAGAGAAGTTTTTCACTGTGGTTTTCTGAGCAGGGGGTGGGGTCAGGATGTGAATATCCAGTGAGATTAGTTTATGGTCTGATCTTACCAGTGAGGGATACACTTCTGGTCTGGACATAGAGTCCCCATGTTGGTGATGATCAGGTCCAGTATGTTTTCCCCTCTTGTGGGAGTGGTAACAAGTTGTTCCATATTGCATTTGAGTTTATAAATTCTAGGAACCTTTGGGCTAGGGAGTTGGAGCTTGAGTAATGCTCCCAGTCTATGTTTGGGTAGTTGAAGTCGCCCAATATAATGGTGTTTGGAGAGACCTTCATATTTTCCAGTGTTCTCAGGAAGGCCGAGTGGGGTTCCTGGGTTTGGGAGGGTGGTCTGTAGCAGGCTATAAACTGGAAGGCAGTTTTACCCACTGTTAGTTGCACATGGATAGTCTCTGATGCTTTGTGCTTTGCCACCAACCTGGAGGTGTGGGTATCTTTAATGAATATCGGTACTCCCCCTCCTTTTGTGGTTCGGTCCAAGTTTTGGGGCCGAAAAGCATGGTATGAGGTATAACCTTGTAGTGCTGGGGTGCTCATGAGTATAAATGTTAATGAAAGTAAACTACATCGTTTTTCAAGAAAAAAGAAGCAGTTATTCTGAGGTGCAGCAAATGTTCAGTTAATTATATTAAGTAACTGGTTACAGGGGTAAAAGTGCAACAAACATTGAGTTAATTATATTAAGTAACTGGTTACAGGGTTAACATTTTCTGATCAGACATTAGGTAGATTTACCAGCCGCTTAACAAATAATGTTATTATTCCACACTCAAGTCTTTTTTTCCAGTTTGAGTAAAACTCAAAGTTATGGCTTCCCTCATATTACAGAACCATCCCAAGGTCATTACATCAGATGTACTTTAGCTGTAGTATAACAATAAGAAATGGCCTTACATGTTCATATCTGTAAAAAAGTCATAATATAATTATAATATAAATGAATAGGGGATGTGCTTTGACTGTCACCTGTATATAGCAACGATATGGACAATAATCCCTCTTTTTGTGGCTCCCCCACTCTTTCTCTCATTATACTTTATATATGTGTATTAGTGTACACACACATATATATATATATATATATATATATATATATATATATATATATATATATATATATATAGACAGATATAGATAGATATAGATATTTACATATATATATATGTGTGTGTGTGTGTGTGTGTGTGTGTGTGTGTATATATATATATATATATATATATATATATATATAGATATATATATATATATATATACATATATATATATATATATATTTTTATATATATATATATATATATATATATATATATATATATATATATATATAGTTTTGATTGCAACACCCATTACTGCTCCATCTTGACCACCAGCACACAGAGTAAACAGACTCTAACAACTTGGACTGCAGTCCCTCCACAAGTGGCAACAGTTACACCACCAACAACAACAGAGACACCAAGCACTTCTGGTTCACAGCTTGCCAAGGTTACCGCCACACTTCTTGCACTATCTGCCCCACCTTCATCAGATAGCTCTGCCATGGTGACTGGTGCTGTGGTACACATCAGAAGTGGGGACAGCTAATGCTGTGATTGTGTCACCAGACAAAAGGTGGCATGGTTTTTGAGAGACATAATAGACAAGAGCCACAGTGTCCAAAAGGCTGCATGGAGAAAAGCCTGTAGTACATTTCCTGATCGATGTCATATCTGGCACTACCTGTTGATTATGTAGTAGGAGACAATAGTGACTGTTCCATCGGTGAAGACTAAATTCCCAATGTGTTCATACCAGCATTCATATCAGAACAGAATATACCTCTGAACTAAACACAAAGGATACCCGACCAGCAAAATAAGTTAAGCGCTTTCGTTCTTTAGTACAGAACTTCCTCAGAACAAACAACACAATGAACCCACCACTTTATATATTACAATCATTCTGACATCACTTCTGGTTTCAATAAAAAATCATTGACCATCTTGTTAAATTAAAAATTCATTCCATACCATAAGGAGATACATTAGCTACAAATACATACTGTACACAGTAATTATACAATGTTTATAAAAATACTTAAACAAATCAACTAGAAATGTATATATTTTAAATAACTTCTGACAGATATTTTCTCATTTAAACTTGGGGCAATAGCTGCCCTTAAAAAAATTGCCACTTTAGCTCCAAGAATTCTAAATAACTGTTGATAGACCCTACAAACTTAATTTTGTCTACTAACTCTACAATGAAAAAATAAAACTTCCTAATATCCCTGCACTGTAATCCAATTTTAGCTAAAGTGTTTCTAACGTCTCTCTTTAATGGCCAGCAGATGTTCTCTTACCCTATCTGCTAGCCTTTGAGTAGTTTCCCCTATATAAAAATAATCACAGTTAGAGCAAACTACTAAATAAATTAGTCCTTCATTCTGACAATGAATCTACCCTTCGAAATTAACTCATAATCTAAATGTTTAAAATACTAACTGCAGGTTCTCATCATAAACCTTGCATTGTGAACATTTTTGACAAGGGAAAGTACCTAACTTTTTATCTTCTGGCTTTGGAAAAATTCTCAAGAAGCTGTTTTAAATTTTTGGTGTTCTTATAAATTAATCTCGGTTTACTATTTAGAACATTAACTAAATCCTGATTTCCCGTTATTATTTTCCAATTATCATCAATAACCTTCTTAATCTGTAACCTATCAATGCCCATAGGGAGAGGAAAGGAACAACTCAATGCTCCAATCTGAGAATGCCTCTCCCCTTGATTATTAGTGTTGGGGAGAAACCTGCCTTAATAACAGGTGGAAATCTGCTATACCTTTGTGCACCTACACTATCAGCAACAACTGTACGGTGTACCCGCGCTCCAAAAAGAGGTGTTTTAATTAGTTAACTTCTTCCCAAAAAGTGTCATCCTCACTAGTCATCCTGCTGATCCTGATGACTTACCCTTTAAAAACATTTAACTTCATAAACTTTGGATGAAACTGTCAAAGTGCAAATAATTGTTTGTGAAAGTTTCCTTTCTATAAACATTGCTGAAAAATGTCCTTTCAGAAGGGTTAATTTTAATTTCAATATCCAAAAAATGCACTTTAACCCCACTACTACTTTCTATAAATTTTAACCAAGGTACAGTATTATTAATGGGTCTATATTACAAGATTGAATGTTTAGGTGACTGAACACCTAAACATCGAACTTTTAATATCGAAAGCAAAAAATGGTGAACGGCCGATTTAATGCAGGGAAACATTTCCCTTGGCCGTTTGCCAGATTTTGCTGTTTTGTCTACTGTAGAGTGATCTTGGAGTTGGTATATTTAGTTAGGGGGGTGTGGGGGACAAAGCCCCCCACTTAGTTTGGGTGAAAAGTTATTTTTTTTATTTTCGTGGCCAATGGATGTCTTCCCTGTGACAGTCAATGTTTTTAGGATTGATATTACAAGTTTGATGTTTAGGTGTTCGATCACCTAAACATTCACTCTTGTAATATAGATGCTTATTAATATGGGAAATAAATTCACTGAGTCCATTGCTATAGGTTTATAGGTTCATAGGTGTGTACTAGGCTAATGGCTCTGGGGCCTTTACAAGCCTAGTCCATAGAAGTGCCCTGACATTGTGACACCAGTCCTTAGTTCCCAGTGCCTCTATCAAGTAGAGCCACTGGAGTGATACCCGGGGTGAACTTTCTATTTCCCATCCACTCATCAAGATTTCTCTTGAAGAGGGCTAGTGATCTGCTTTGCTTGACATGTATGGGAAGTCTGTTCCAGAGCATGGGCAGTCTCTGGGTTATGAATCTGTCCCTCCAGTATGTTCTGTTGATTGTGGTAATGAGTTTGAGGTCTCTGGAGCGTGTGGTGCAGAGGGATTGGGATTTCTTTAGATGTAGCATTTCTAACAGAGAGGTCAGACATGGCTTTGTACATCAAGCAGAGATTGCCTCTTAGTAGATGATATGAAACAGAGAATAGATGGATTTTTTTTGAGTATGTCCATGTAGGACATGTGTTTAAGGCCTAGGATCCTCTTCATGAGGTCTTTTTGAGACCTCTCCAGTTGTTGCAGGTGTCTAGTGAGGTACACGCCAAATGAAGCATTATACTCTATGACTGGTCGAATGAGGGAAGAGTAGAGTGAAATGATGACCTCTTTCTTCCTGGATGTAACACCCTTGGTAATGAGATGTGCCACACAGAAGGACTTTCTGACCACAGTGGAAATGTGATGGTCGAAGGAGAGGTTGCTGTCAACCTGTGTCCCCAGATCTCTTATAATGCCTTCAGTGTTCAGTGGGCTCCCATTGATGTGGTAATTAGTGGGAACTGAGTTTTTCCCAAAGGGGATGACGACACATTTTTTGGCATTATGCTTAAGGCAATTCTTTTGACACCAGTCATTGGTCTCAGTGAGGCCTTTCTGTAGGATATCTGCATCACTTGTGGAGTTAATAATGGCTCCCAGCTTCCAGTTGTCTGCAAATTTGGTCAGCCAGAGTCCCTCCGTGTTGGCCTGGACTTCTAAGAAGTAGATGCCAAACAGGAGAGGACCCAGGACTGGTCTCTGTGGGACTCCACTTGTGACTGGTCGGCAGTCTGACTTGGAGTCCACTACTTTCACACTGTGTGTCCTATCTGTGAGTCAATTTGCAACCCACCTAATGATATAGGGGTTGATTCCTAGTTTGGTCATTTTATCAATAATTCCTGAGTGAGGAATGGTATCAAAGGCCTTGGCCAGATCAAGATAGACTGTATGAACTTATTTATTTATTTTTATTATGAACTGCCTTACCTTCATCCATCGCTCTGGTGACTGACTCAAAGAAGTCAAACAGATTGAGCAGGCATGATCTACCTTTCACAAAATCAAATTGCGTGTGATCTAGAGTTTGGAGATTCCCTATATCCTTGTTAATTAGGTCCATAATGATGTGCTCCATAGCCTTTCATATCAGACTTGTCAGGCTAATGGGGTGATAATTTCCAGGGTCTGTAGTCACACCTCCACCATTCGGTGGGGACAAAGCCTGAGGTAAGACTGTGAGTGAACAGAACCCAAATATGTGGTGCCAGTTCACTTTGCAATTCATGTAGAACACAGCCAGAGATAGTCAGGTCCCATGGAATCTGTATTCTTGGCCTTAGACAATGCAGCTTTAACCTGTGCTGCAGTAATGCAGGGTGCCTGGCATTCCTCTGGTATTGAGATTGGTCCTTTGGGGGTGCTAAAGTTGGCACTGAATCTGTCAGACAGTATGTTGGCAATATCTGTTGGCTCAGTATAGGAGGTACCATTGTGCAGTAACTCAGATCAAATCTGGCTATTGCCATTGAGATTCTTGATATAACTAAAGAAGGCTCTGTGGTAGTTTTTAGTGTCTGCCACAATTCTGCCTTCTTAGCTGGCTTTGGAGGTTTTGATGAGGGAGCTCAACTTTTTGTTGAAGCTAATAAGGGAATTTTTCCAGTCTTGGAACTTCATCTTTTTCTGCAACAGTTTCTTCCTTCTGTTGTAGAGTTTATTAATGGCAGGGGACCACCAGATTGGCTTTCATTTTTTGGAGGCTAGCATCTTGGTTCTGTTGGTTATGGCTAGTTCCATGCATTTATATACATGACAGCACAGTGCACTGGTGTATGATTCGGCAGTCATGCAGCTATTTTCCATTGGCATGGGTGCTGTGAAGTTAGCCACCTCTATTTTTAGGAGCCCAAAGTCAGCTTTGGAGAAGTTTTTCAAGGTGGTTACCTTTATGGGGGGTGTGGGTGAGATGTGGATTTCCATGGTGATTAATTTATGGCCAGATCTGACAAGGAAGGGCTTGACTATTGATGTAGAGCAATGGTTGCCCATGTTAGTAATAACCAGGACAAGGATGTTGCTTCCTCTAGTTGGAGTTAGAATGACCTGCTCCAGGGCATTGTAATTGATGAATTCCAGGAAGCTTTGGGCCAGTGTATTGGTGTTTGAGTGATTTTCCCAGTTGATGGAGGAGTAGTTGAAGTCTCTTAGTATGAGAGTGTTGGGTTGGATCTTGATAGATTCCAGGGTGCTTAGGAATGTGGAGTGAGAGTCTAGGGACATGGTTGTGGACCTATAGCAGGCTATGACCTCGATCGCCAACAACCTTGTTTGAATGTGAGATTTTTGCCTTCATTACAGTTATGGCTTCACATCTTTCCCATACAGTGTTATTTTATTTAATGATTACTGCTTGTCTGAGAACATGAGACAATTGCTACATAGTCTTAGGATGCCCTAGTCTTACAAACTGGTCATAGAGAATTTTGGAATTTGCATATCCATGTTGTCTATTGCTGTAATAGGTGGCCTGTTTAGGATTAAGGATTGCATTTCAATACAGGCCTCCTAGGGTAGTTTTTGGGGTTAAGGGCAAGATGTTGTAAAGTTCTAGGATATGGTAGTGTTATTCAATGGGCAAGCTAGCTGCTCTAAGTGCAATTCCATACAACACCACACTGTTTAACATGTTTCAGACCTAATCTTAACTTTATAGGGAAATTTTCTATCTAGACATTTGCTGTTATACAGGGCACTGCTAATCACTGCTGCTGGGTGGGCAACTCCGCACAAACTTGCCTGACTGTTAGCAGAGATGAAAAGTCTGAAATCTGACTCCTATGCCCTCTAGGGTTGCCAGCTGTCCGGTTTTTGACCGAACTGTCCGGTTTTCAGACAAATTGTCCAGTTAAAAAATTTAAACTCATGAAGTCCGTTTTTTTTTTGTGCCGCCAGAGGAGAGGAGAAAGTAAATGTATCCAGCTCGAACGGGAGCGGTACGATACACTACTAGCTACTACACAACAATGAAATGCTTTTAACTTCAGTATTCCTGGTAGCTACATAGTTTAGACAGTACATACATTAACTTAAGTGGCAGTGATGTAATACAAATGGACAAATTTTATTTTCTGCTATACGGATTGTAGAGATATCACTGGAAGGCAGTACTCCACGGTGGGAAAACGGTATTTTTTTAGCTATCATTATCCTACCAACCAGGGGTGTAGCTAGGATTTTCAAATTTGTACTGACAGCTCTCAAATTGCTACCCCCCTCCCCAGCCAAGCTACGGTCATTCTCGTAATTCACGGTTTGCTCTTTTAGTGTCGATGAAGAGGCATTCGCTGTAATGCCTCTTCAGTAATATAATATAAATTCACTCAAACTCGGTTCCTTGAATTGAAAATTAACCTGAAATGTCAGTTCTTTGAAAAATGCAGCATGGTAGTTGGGGTAGAGACTTTATGCTTTTGTTTTCTGTAACTAAGGTACAGGTTTTGAGCTTGAGTAAATTACTAACCACCTGCTACCACTAACTAGGATGTTTCATTCACACACACACCCCTACCTACCTCTTAGTGCAAGAAATATGGACAAAGCCTAAAATAAACAGGGACAGATATTAAATAATGTTCTCGTGAACTTAGAAAGTTGCTAGAATAACAGGATTTGTGCTAGTATGAATTTTTCTAAAGGACATGAAGTCTGAAGCTCAAATGTCTGTCATTATTTAGCAACTTCAGCCTTCAATGATTTTCTAGAAAATCACAAAATTTATGAGGAACAGACAAAAAATATGGGGCAAAAATCAGGACATTCTGCAAAATGTGGACAGTTGAGAGGTATGCTACCTACCACACACACACACACACACACACACACACACACACACACACACACAGCCTCTCAACCTCTTACAGCAACAAACTCATAAATAAAACTGAGGCAAAGGCCCAAAAATAAGGACATTTTTTTAAATATGGCTCTTATAAACTTAGAAAGATAATAGAATAGTAGTAGGTCTTGCATCAGTACGAATTTTCTGAAAGGTATGAAATCTGAAACTGAAATGTCTGCATTATTTTCTAACTTCAGTCTTTAACAATTTGCCACTAATTTGCCAGAAAACTGCAATTTTATGAAAACGGACCAAAATGTGATGCAAAAATATAAAATTGCCAGACAATACAGCTGGGAACCTGTCAAAGGAGGGACGCCATTTTAATATGAGCACAGTTAACTTAGAGCAGCTGACAAAATTAGAGAATCTACATGCATTTCTGAAATAAAAGTAATGTATAACTCTGATCATTACAGTTATTTATAAAAGTAAAGTAAACCCTCTATGTTTTCTTCCAAAATTGCTATTTTGTGGAGGGATCATTAGGGAAGAGCAACATTTTGAGCCAAAATCAGGGACAGTTGAGGTTTGGCTATGCCTAATTCTATAAAGCAATTTATTTGCATGTACCTTTCAACCTGTTAATGCAATAAATCTGGACAAGGCCAAATATATTGAGGGAACATATAAACAGTACTAAAAATTGCTCTTGTATAAACTGGGACAGTTGATAGAACAGGTCTTATTTTAGCATGCATTTTTCTGAAGGTTATAAAGTCTGAAACTAGTGTGTCATTATTTAGTGACTTAATTCCTAAATCATTTGCCAGAAAACCACAAACTGAGGAACAAACCAAAAATAAGAAGCAAAAAATCTATTCATTCTTTGAAAATCTGGACAGTTGGGAGGTATAGTTCAGCTGGGGCTGTCTAAGTTTGCCACCCTTCCCTCACAAAACCATGGTCGAATGGAGCCTCCCCTGCAGCCATTCCAATGATCCATTACTTTGCTATTTCACTCCATTTACCATAAACACTAATGTACATACTGATTTACTTCTATGATGATTTGAACTTCATTTGAAAGTTTTATTTTGCATTTTACAGCACAAACACTAAGACATCTGCTAAACAAACTTGGCATTAAAACTTCTCTGCCCTTGAAACTCACATTCACTGAAACAACATTAAAACCCACATTCAAAGAAAAATACATTTTACCCGTGGCAGATAAGAATTAATTCTGGGCTGCTTTTAAATCATAGGCCCCTTGCATATGAAACATGCATGTGCTCTTTGATACACCTTCCTATTGCTTTGAACATTTTTCCAGTAAACAATGAAACAAAACTGCCCAATTCAGAACATTTCCATCATAAAAGTCTAGTCAAACTTTTACAGTCCACCATTATCAGTAAATAATATGCACAATCTCTGGAGTAGTAAAAAGTCATCTAAATAATTCCACGTTAAATAAATCTAACTAATGAAGAGGTTGCTGCTAGCAATCACCTTTATATTTCATGACTTCACCGAAAAATAAAGTGTCTGATGCCCTGAGGAATAAATTGCCTAAATTACATTAATAATAAGCTAGTAATATTGCAATAGGAAATGGATGGCAAACTGATAACAGGATCATAGTTAGTGTCTTAACTTTCAGTACAGCAGCATTCACCCTTATGGGAGTAGAACCAACAACCTTCTGCATTAAAAGCAAGTACACAACATTTTGTGCTACTAGCAATGTGAGCAGACTTAGCATAATCAGCACTAAACTTCTCTTCCCCTGCAGCTCTCAGCTCCTTGTAAAATCTCAATACTCAACTACATCTCAACTTCGCAGCACAAGAAGTCTGGAAAAAGCCAAATTTCTTGGGGTGGGTCAAAAGGGCAAAAAACAGGAACACATTAAACATTGCTTGTATAATCTTGGAAAGCTGCTAGAATAAAATGCTGTGTTACCATCATACATTTTACTGCCAAGGTCACTGTGCAAAATAGTCAGAACAACATAGTTTTCTGGATTTTTTGTGGCAAATCAGTGGGGACTGAATTCAATAAATAAAGGCAGGCATTTGAGTTTCAAACTTCATATCCTTCAGAAAATGCAAGATAAAACAAGACCTTTTTATTCTAGCAGCTTTCTAAGTGCATAACAGCAATATTTAAATGTTTTCCTTATTTTTGGGCTTTGACCCCCGACTATTTTGGCTTTGTCCAGATTTTTGGGCTAAGAGGTTGGGAGCTATGCTCTGGGAACATTTATACAGTTTTCATTATTTATTATTGTTATTAACTATGTAAAACAAAACTCTGAGAGCTGTCAAGAACACAGATTTTGAACCTAATCTATGTACGTCATTCAAAACATAATATAAATCCAGTAGCACATCAGTACAACTATGCGAGTACACTATAAAACAAACAGCTGTGAACAAGACTGAAATTAGCAATAATCTGTGCATTTGCAGATTATACAACAATCAGGAGAGGGTAATATTTACTCAGATTATGCCTCTGAATGATTCATTACTAAATGGTTATGTTACCAGTTCTAAATAAAGTTATTTTTGTCTGGGTTTTATCTGTAACTGACTGCTATAACACTTAACATGAGTAAAAATAATGGGATTAAATTGCTGGAATTGTGAGTTATGAATTTAAGTATTTAGACTGTACACACCTCCAAAGCTATAGACATTTTGTTCAAATTTTTAAGCATAATCATCACACATTATATCTTTATGAATTATACTTATGAAAAATCTCTTTCCCAAAGAAAATTTCAAATAGTTGCACAGACAATACATTTCTATACTGAACTGTGCAATATCTGAATAGCTCATATGGCTGAAATCAATGGAGTATGTACTAAAAACTTTATGTAAAAATTGTGATGTTAGGCATCTGCCAGAATTCTTCCCAACTCTTCTGTAAGTAGGAAAGTTAACTGAAATATTGTATGATTCACTAGTTTGTGGATTGTTGTGAAAGAATGATGGTGCTGATGATGATGATGGTAGAGCTTTGTAAGGAAGATATAGTTTAGAGAGGAGTGAGATGGTAGGTGTACAATCAGCTAGCCTGATGATGGTGGGATTACAGCTAATCATTGACAACTTTGTTTAAGGAATAACAAATGTATAAGAAACTGATGTACATTCACTGGCAGCTTGGGATACTGCAAGTGCCATAATGTGAAGAAAAGAGGTCAATGGGGAATCGGACATCCCTCAATAGTGGCTCAATATAGAAAGGTACTGGATGATGAAAAATGCAAAAAGGGAAAACAGTTCTGCCACCAAAGCAGTACAAATAACCACCCACAAATCTTAGCACACCAATGTATGAGCAGCAAGCAATTAAGGATGACAAATAAGGTGAAAATCCGTCGTTTAATAAACATGAGCAGCTCAACAAACAATCCACGTTTTCGTCCTGAATAAACGGACTTCATCAGATAAAAAAACATACTCATAAGCCATAGTTTAAGTACATTTTCAAAACATTTACACACACACACACACACACACACACACACACACACACACACACACACACACACACACACACACTACTCACCAGCCCCTTGGTTCTAAATAAAGTCATTGACGTGACTGAGACCAACAAATCCTCCTGCTTTAAGTCCTTCAAATACTCCCGCTTCGACCAACATAACGCTTGCATCCTAAACCGCATTTTGAACTGACGCGCGGTGAGCTCCATTCCGACTGGCTGCCCTGATGTGCTGACGTCATCGTCGTGCACTAGTAAAGCGCGAAAACTTTAAAATGCTAAAGCGCGAAAACTTTGAAATGCTACCCCCCTTCTAAATACGTTGTACTGAAATCAGTACAGTGCGTATGCCTCCCGACGTCCCTGCTACCAACTACCAAGCAGTGACAAAAGAAATCTTATAGCAAGATTTAAAATGCTTAAGCACTCTGCCAACATTGCCCAGTGTTGCATTGTAGTACACTCAGACTGATTTTAGAACTTCACCATGCAGTGTAATACTGCTAGCAATTAACACGCCCTGATTTGTATTATCCTCATCTACTATGTTGAACCGTATTCCATGAAACAAATTGTGCATCTTGCTTTTTGGGCACTTGCAGTTACCCAACATTATTTTGCTTTTACTTGATTCTGTCGCAAGGGACCACATTGAAAAATAAAACTATCTCTGTGCCATGTTCAGAAAATGGCAAGTGTGCTAGCTGCATGTGATTTCTTTTCCTACGTGCATCTTTCATAGATCTAGAGGCTTGAGTCATCTTTCATTCAGTCTTATTGCCATTTTACAACTGCATAGCAGCGGTCCAGTCTGCATCTTCGTAAACTTGTATTAGAGCGCATTGTTGTAGGAAGTTACCTGTTTTAACCCGCAACTTTGGCATGATATAGAAAAACATTAATGAAACTCTTTAAAGTATGTGTGCTTTTCTGAGATTATGACATATACTTTGAAAGTAACATAAAACATGTCACCTGTTAGAAATCCATTCATCCACAACCCCTTTATCCCATTTTTTGCATATGTGACATGTAAAGAAAAAGAGTGGGAGGTCAGTCGGACCCAGTACAAGATCTTAAGTACTAGCATCTGAAATATCACACTAGGGGCAGTAACACTTAGCTCAATTGACCCCACCCAATACAGGCGCAGCCAAGGACTGAAACTTCCTAATCCGGTGCGAAATGGAAAATATGTTACATCTTAACAACTGAGTACCTGTCCCACGCCCCAGTGCAAACAGTATTTGACAGAACTTTCAAAATGCAAGGGAATGTTAAGATCATCATTTCTGAATGAGCAGTAAAGTGATGTTATTGACTTAAACGATCTTATGGGGTAAATCAAAACTTACAATTTTTTAATAGCAAAGATAACTGCTTACATTTTTTTGGGATTTTTTTAATCAGATTTACCACCATGTGCACAGGCTGCTAGCTCTTGACCTTTTATCTCCATGGATCATCCATAATTAGGTTTAGGAACATAGAAAATAAATAACTGGAGAAAAATGCACCATATTGACACTTTTCATCAATACTGGTACTTACATCTGCAGCAGCCTAGCAGTGCAATTAGTGCCGCCTGTGTTCTTTTCTTTCCTTTAAGTACGGCTTAAGTCATCAAAGTGGGTGGTCCCATCAGCTGATGTCACTGTGATGTCACAAAATAGGTGGGGCATGGGCAGGAGAGGGGGTGGAAATGGGTGGAGTTATGTGTGATGCGAGGGGCGTGACTTTAGTCCAGTTTTAGCCGCAAAGAAACCTGGCAACCCTAATGCCCTCTAGGCTAGAAAACAAAAACATTTTGAGCTCCCTGGAGTGCTTCTCAACACGGAAAGATCATGTAAATGCCTTCCGCCCCAAGATGAATGATCCTAGAATTTCTTAATGTAAAAGCAGAACAAAAGCAGTTCTCAAGTGCAGATTAAACAACAAACAACTACTTGACTGCAAAACCCTTTGCCACACAGTTATCCACAGAAACAAATCTTGTTCAACCAAATAATAAAAGGATACTGCTCCACAGGAAAGTAGTTTTAGCACTTTTGTTAATTTAATCTGCAGCTTCATCAGAAACTAAAGTAAAAAGCCAAATAATTCCATTTAAATACAAATAAAAATAACACCAAATTTTAATAAACAAATGACTAAAACTACTTTTCTAGGGAGCAGTATTATTTTATTATTTGGTTTAACAAGATTTGTTTATGTGGACAGTTATGTGGCAAAGGGTTTTGCAGTCAAGTTTTGTCATTTGTACCCTTTGAAGCTTTTTCAGTTTTAAACAAACAACAACCAAACTACTAACTCCCTAGCTATTGCACCCATTCTGAAAAGCAATTTGGAAGCAAACAGAACTAGAAAAGACAGCAAGCAAAGAAATGACTATATTCGCTGCAATATTATATAAATGATTTAATAAATGCTCAAAAACAGTAGCAATCTGTACATAAAGCAAGGACAAGTACAGTAAATAAGGAAATATTCTTATCTTAGGTTGGATGGCTCTTGATGCAGTTGAAACACTTGAAAAGTGTTGCAGAGCTCTCTATAATTTAACAAAGAGCCCTTCAAACTTCCCTGATTTATAGCACAGAAGAAAAGCTTGAAAACTGACTCATAAACAACTCCAGTGTGAGCTTCCTGCAGTGCTTCCCAACTCAGAGAGCCCACATAAACCCCTTCTGCTACAAGATGGATGATGCTGAAATTTCTTACTTTAAAAGCACAGCAAAAGGTAGAGCTCAAGTGCAGATTAAACAATAAAGGAACAACTTCCAAACAACTAAGTGCCTGGCTAATTCCCTCTTCTCCAAGGTGATCTGGAGACAGACAGAACTAGAAAAGCCAAATGAGAAATTACTTTTTTGCTACAAAATTAAATTAATGCTTTAAATGATTGAGAAAGTTAGTTAAATTTATTACACAGACTCTGCTACATGTCTAGTCTGATGAGATTTTTGATATAATTTATCAGGTCAGTTTTAATATATTCCATGGCTTTGCAAATGAGTGTCATCAGTCTGAATTGCTTGTAATTCCAGGGGTCAGTCATAGCTACTCATGGAACGGCATCACTACTTATCTGAAACATCATGGACAAAGCCTGTGAATGAGCTTTGTTTAAACAACTGACTCAATTGCATACCCAGTGTTTATACAAACCAATAGGTCCATTCAGGAATCCACTTTATCTACCATTTGGAAATCCTTTTTCACTATACTCCTACACAAAGGTGGTAACTCTACTTGACCCATCTAACTACCGCCCCATAGCTCTCCTTTCCCCCGATCTAAAATTCTCAAAAAATGCATCCAGTCACAACTACCAAAACACCTCCTCTAAAGCAGTCTTCTCACACCCACCCAGCATGGCTTTCATCCCAACCATACCACAACTACAGCCTCCTATCCTTTACCCATACCATAGCTGAAGCCCTAGATCATGTCTCTTCTTAGACCTTTCTAAAGCGTTTGATACTGTCTCCCATCCGCTACTGTTATCTAAACTTGCTTGTCTCAGTCTATCTTCCTCCTCCCTTTCCTGGTTCTTCAGTTACTTATCCTGTAGGCAACAGTCCATTAAATGGCCCTCTTCCTCTTCTCTATTCCTACCTGTCCCAACAGGAATACCCCAAGGCTCCATCTTGGGAGCCCTCCTGTTCAATGTCTTCACTAATGACCTCCACGCATCTTGCAAACAATCCTCCTTCATACAATATGCTGACGATTCAACTCTCATCTCTATCTCTGATAACATCTCTTAACTCCATACACTCACTCAACACACCTTTTCATCTACCGAACAGTGGCTAACCAGTAACTTACTCATCCTCAACTCAAAAAAGACCAAACTCCTACTATGTCTTCCCAATTTTCTGACTCACCACAAATCCTCCTTTTCTATCCCTTCCTCAAATAGCACAATCATTAAACCTGAAACTCACACTAAATTGCTAGAGTTTCAACAAAAGTCTCAAATG
>NC_056737.1:1426844905-1426896320 GCF_019279795.1 Protopterus annectens
AGCTATGCGCCTTCTGGTCTTCAGAAAAAAGCTGATGGGAGTGGGCAACAAGTTTTAATAGCTGAAAAAAAGTAGGACATCCGATGCAGCGCTTCTGCTTCAATGACTTCTGGTCAGCTGATAGGAAGCCTTTGAAGGTTTAAAGCAGGCAGTTAATTGTAGTAGCTATAAAAAGAAGAAAGCCCAATGAATCACGTTTAGTAATTACTAGATTAAACAAAAAAGGATCCTGGTTTTTCCCTAGTCGTGTGGACTACCTGATTCAACTGAAGAAATGTTGAAAAACTGTGATGTCTGTAATCCATCTGGGAATCAAAATGAGACAGAGGAAATGTCATCACATAAAATTCAGAAACAACATTGGATGAAACTGGGAAATGATTTACTCTAAACAGGAAAGTAGAATGAGCAGTTCAAACTGTGAAAAATCATACAAGGAAAGTGTGATGTTTCAAAGAATTTGGTCTGTTATGGAATAATAGCATTTTAATCAACAGATTTTTCAACCAACTGAGACATAGTTAAATAAATGCTTAAATCTAAATCACCTACTTTGTATTCTTTAATAATACCCTATAGCAAAAGAGGTACAATAGAAGTGTTTCAACAATGTCAATGGGCCGGATTCACAAAACCTCTATGCAAGACTTAATATGTCTTACTCGGAGGCTGCAGTTGAACGGTATGATGTCAGCATGCCATGCATATTCATGAGGGCATGCTGAATCATACCCAAGTCTAACACGGTCCATGTAGGAAAGTATTGCTGAGTACAGCAAAGGGACACGCCCCCAGAAGAGTCAGAGTCCTGAAAGTAAACACCCACGAGCGAGTCTACTGAAATGTCAAGGAACACAACATCATACATCCCCACAGACTAAACCCTACTGAAAATATGTAAAATGTAAAAATAGCAGTTTCCATTTTTTTTTTATAATTTCCAAAATGTTTGCCTGCATTTGCGCTCGTTTGCGTGGGTATGCCCTTCGCTCAACCACAGTTAGCAGATATGACATTGAAAAGCATATAAGATCTACATATGCAAATTAAGCAAAGTAGCAATAGCATAGCAGTAGAGACGTCGCCCAAAGAATAGGTAGTCATGGTTCGAGCCCCACAACATCCCCCTCCATTTTTCTTTAAATAAGTATGAAACAATTCCTTGATATATATAAATTTAATTTAAGTAAAATGTAATGAAATGGCCCATGTATTTCTGAACAAAACCTATATTATGTATATATCAAAAGGATCATAATTGCCCATAGCTTAGCAGCGCTTTAACAAGTTTAATATGAGTACCCGTAGCTGAGCAGTGCTTTAACAAGCTTACTATGAGTGCCCGTAGCTGAGCAGCACTTTAACAAGCTCAATATGAGTGCCCGTAGCTGAGCAGTGCTTTACCCAGCTTAATATGAGTGCTAATGGCTAAATAACGAGGTTACCCAGTGTAAGCCCTTTGCGTGGAGCTGTGCAGCGCACCAACCAGCCTACCATCGGGCTACGTTGGGCAAGCTGTAGCAAAGTCGCCTTTACACAGACACACCTCCTAGCCTGTCTAGACAGTAGTGAAATAAAAAAAGCAATGGCAAGGATTGAACCCAGAATACTGTGCACTATAGTCAAAGCACTGAACCACTAAGCCATGACAGTTGTACTGAGAAATACAGTATTACCATACATATAGGAATGAATGAAAATATAACCATGGCAAAGCAGGTTTGCTGTAAGCAGAGAAATATCCAAAATGGCCAATCACAGACAAGTGCAGGAAAACCGGCATATATAAGCCCCATAGGCAGGAATACACACCATAACTGATTGTGATACCCATTTGCAGTCAGGATGGCAGGTGCAGGAGAGGGAAATCGCTTTAGAGCACAAAGGTGGGGTGTTGAGGAGTCAAAATATATGGTTTGGCTCCTAGTCCATGATCATGAAGCGCAACTCATGCAGGGCCAGGTTCAACGGGGAGCGTATAAGGCAGAGGCGTGGAACCAGTTGGCACATGATCTCACCAGTGCCACAGGCATTCCGAGGTCTGGTGAACAGGTCCGTCACCACCATGCGGACCTGAAGCGACGAAAGGAGGACCAACTGAACCGATGGATCCAGGAGGCCCGCCAAATGCCCAATGCCCCACTACTGTGTAAGTATCCATGTAATTAAGTATGTAAGAAATGCTATCCTAGCCTATAGTATGGATAGGTATGTTACAATATTCCTTCATTTATATTACAGCTGCAGGTGTTCGTTCCGTGAATCGGCAAGCCTATGCTGATAGGCTGGCGAGGTTGCGCCACCAGGCAGGTTAGTAATTATTCTGCTGGTATTGTTATAGAATATAAGTAGGACATCTTGTAAAAGAGTTCAGTGTTGTAACCCAGTAATAAAGGTGAAGTAAGCCTAGAAGAAAGATTCTGCTAGTATTGTAAGATTAGATAAGTGATGCAGTCTGGAAAAGAGTATTGCAATTCAGTAATAAAGATTAAACAAGTCTCAAATAGAGTTTCCACCTGTATTGTAATATCAGATAACTGCTTCAGCCTGAAAATGAGTGTTGTAATCAATCAACAAAGGATAGACAACTGTCGAATACTTCCTTGTAAATTCTGCCATATGAAATAAGTGAGTCAACTGGAAAGGATTGTTGTAACCCAGTAATAAATGTTAACAAAGCCTAGAATTAAGTACTATCCTGAAATGTAAATATAACATAAGTGAGAGAGTGTGAGAAAGAGAGTTTGAAGCTACCAAGAAAGCTGTAATAAGTCTGGAATAAAAGTATACTGCAGGCATGGGCAAACTACGGCCCGGGGGCCACATGCGGCCCGTTAAACGTTTTGATTCGGCCTGCCAAACTTGAAAAAATTTAATAAATTAACCTTGTTAATGTTTTATTTCCCTGCAATTCTGATGTTTCCTCACTAGATGGCGCACTCTAGATATATTGGCTTTGTTGAGGTGAAGCGTAGGCCTATTACTCCACGTTTGCACTTTACCCTTTGACCCACCGCCCCTCTATGAAGATGAGCGGACCCAAGAAAAGGAAAGTGGACAGAGAATGTCGAGTGTTCAATAAGGTGTGGACAACTAAATATTTTTTCACTGAACACCGATCATCTGCTGTTTGCCTGATATGCCAAGAAACTGTGGCGGTTTTTAAAGAGCATAATATTAGCAATCACTTTGCCACAAAGCATGCTAATTATGCTAGCAAGCTCTCAACAAAAGAACGGGAAGCTGCTGCTGAGAAGGTGGCAGCTAATTTGAAGGCTCAGCAAAGTTTTTTTCACCGTCAAACTGCCATTCAAGAGTCAAGTACCAAGGCCAGTTTTATGCTTTCATTCAAAATAGCAAAGGCCAGCAAACCACTGTCTGAGGGCGAGTTTTTAAAAGAATGTATGGTAGAGACAGCAGGTATTTTGTGCCCGGAGACCAAAGACAAATTTGAGAAAATCAGTTTATCACAGCGGACAGTGACTCGCCGTGTGGAACTAATAGATGAAGATATCACCAGCAGATTAAACAAAAAGGCGAAGTCATTCACTTTTTATTCTTTAGCACTGGATGAAAGCAACGATGTCAAAGACTGACTTGCTGCAACTGTTTCGTCCTTGCACTGGTCGTTGTTGACTTTTGGCACCGGGAAAACAAATTGAATAAAAGGAACAGGAAAAGTACATCTGCATCTCCTACCGTTTTTGAAAAAAAAAAACAGTCAGGAGGAGAGTGATGGTGATATCCTGAAGGATAACAGAACTTTCAGTGCTTTAAAATAAAATGGTCATTTATTTGATTTTCAGTGTTTAAGACTCATTTCGAAGTCAGAGATTTTATTGTAATGCTTTTCTTCATTTTCATTGGAAATTAAAGCACATGTTTTCTCCATATCCCAAGATGTGTATTTTTCCCCCAATGAGGTGATGTTTTCAAAGCATGCCATCTGTCTGCTCCTGTTCCGGCCCCTTTGTCAAATGTTAGAACTCAATGTGGTCCACGAATCAAAAAGTTTGCCCACCCCTGGTATACTGCATTCACTACATAATGAAATGAATGAGACAGCCACAACCAAAGAGTGAAATGTCTTTAATAAAGTACAGAACCTGGACTGTGTCTGTCCCACAATGTGGATATGTTGCTGTACCCTTGCATTATGGAGATAGTATGGTTGTATGAAATGCTGAACATCCACAGTTGTCTAGACCCATATAAATCAAATTTAGCAGGATGCTTTATCTGAACACAGCCAGATATGAACACATATGAATAAAAATGGAATGTATATTAATGTAGCAGTAACATCCCCATCACCAACATTCCTAAGGTTACATACAGGAAACTGTACTAATACATGTAAGGGATATATATCTGCATCTACTAGGAATGTACAGTATATGTATAGGTAGTTTACGTTGTTAATGTAATATTTCTCCACTCTACCCTATTTTCACAAATTATGCCATTCCACACCAAACTGGGTATGTGTATTCAGAATTAATTCCCATGGACATTTGTCCTGTTGGTTTATACATATCTGCATGTAAGTTGATGCATATGCCCTGTTCACATATCCAAACCTGATGGCCTGTTGCCACCAATCAACCCTGCATGCTGTTGGAATGTCCACTGTTTTTCTAAATATGCATGTGTTATGCTTGCTGCTCAATGTTCGGAATTCATGTGTGTTTGGTTAATGGGAATACTGATGCATGCTGTTACAACAAATTTTGAATGGTGTTGTTTGTTACTAACCCAAAATACCATAAAATACTGCTAAACATAGGACAACAGGGAAGGCTGGTTCCAGCGGACCCACCTCTCCCACCTCAGCTGGCGAGTGCACCTGGCACCAGTGCCCAGGCTGGGACCTCCTCCTCCAGTGGCCCTGTGCCACCTTTGGGGGGAAGCGCTGCAGGGGATGGGGCCCGTCCCCCCTCTGCAAGCGTGGCTGGAGGAGAGCCACAACTCACCCTCCATAGGGTCCGGTCTGTGGTGCATAGTGAGATCAGGCATTCTGTGACTGATCCACTACACCAGCTTGAGGCGAGAGTGGCGCAACTCACGGGTGTGCCTGCCCATCCTATCCAGCCCCCAGCACAGCACCAGCCAGGGCTGTGAAGGCGCAGTGGTAACTGCCCATGGGTGGGGATCTCAGTTCCACTGTTGCCATCTGTGGGCTCATGGGCTTGCGATATCCAAACATCCGTCCCCATCAATTGTGTTTACCCCCCACATGTGTCATACTCCACCCCTGTATGCATCTTGTTTGTCTTGTCTGTTAACCTCCCCAACCTACCTCCCCAAATATACCTACTTCCTGTACCTCACATTCCACTCTCACCTGAAAAAAAATAAAAAAAGGGCACTCTGTTCCTACAAAAAAATTACGCCCCATACATAGCTGCCCATTTCGCATACATGTCTGCTGGACATGTAAACTGATGCTGTACAACATATTTTGTTGTCCTCACCCCTCTCTCAGGGGTGGAAGGTGTCAAATCTCACACTAAATTTATAACATATGCACAGCTGTTGCTGGTAAAGAATTGGGCAGCTATGGGCCTTCCCTACATCCTTCCTGCACATCCCGAGCTTGTTTTCCTACTGTCCTACCCTCTTTGTGCCCCCTTTTTCACCACTTTCCTATTTCCCCATTTTCTTTTCTTTAAAAGAAATTAGCGCAGGTGTTAGCAGGAGTAAGCACTTTTAAACAGTAGTCAGCGGGTGTGCGCTTGTGTGCACTTAGCTATGCATAGATAAGCGTAGCTAAGCATTGCACAAACTCGCGCAAACCCACTTACAACTGCTTAAAAGTGCCTTAGTCGCTCTGTATGACAAGGCCTGTAGTCTGCTCATCAGCAAAATAAAATACCCCTATCAGTCTCAAACCAAGGGCCTTGGAAAGAGTAGACTGCATGAATTAACACTCAGCCACAGCAGACCTACAAGAACTTACTGCTGAAAGAAATATATCATGAAATACAAGGAGTGAATGTAAAGGGAATATAGGAAGGCCATTACACAAAACTTGTTATGTGTATCTTTACTACCAATTCTTGTGGAATTGCATTACATTAGTGCGATAAGAGAAACAACCATGCTAGTAGGTAATAATGTTACAGTAGCACCTTACAAATCCCACACAGTATCAGAGCAGGATAAACACTGCCATATTTGAATAGGTAAGAGGCCAGACCTCCCAACTGTGACTGATTTACAGGGATGTCCCTGATTTGCAAAGAAATGTTACTTGTGCCCCAGTGACTCCGTGTGAAATGTACTCACAGTAGGCAGAAAGGTGGGGAATCCCACGTAATGGTAACTGTCAATAAGTTACAGTAGACACTACTTGCATGTCAGAAATGGTGTAGTAATACATATGCTCAAAATACCCCACAGTCACAATTGCAGAATATCTGAAATATATCACGAGTGTATCCTACTGATATGTGCCTTTCCCTGAGGCTGGTCAAATATATACCTGAGAGTATCTGAGGCCTGGAAGTGTCAGAAACACACAGGCATATCAGCCTGTCTGCTGTTAAACACTCTATGAATAGCTGTAGAATTACTTCCACAAGCATGCCATTATGTAGGAGTACAACACAGAAATATCAAAGGATGTATCCATCTAACATACTAATGACAGTATAGCAGTTCACAAGCACTGCATGTGCCAGATATTCATAATTGTTAGCACAATATACTTAGTTGTCCTCACCCCTCTCTCAGGGGTGGAAGTATTCAAATGTCACAGTAAATGTCAAACATATGTACAGCTATTGCAGTTAAAGAAATGTGCAGCTATAGACCTTCCCTACACCCAGCTTGCACATCCCCTAGCTGGTGTCCCCACTGACTTCCTGCTTCCCGCTTACAACTGTTTAAAATTGCCTTATTCACTCTGTATGACAAGGCCCCAGTACTGCTCAGCAGCAAAATAAAATACCTTTGTAAGTGTCAAACCCCAGACCTTGGGCTCACCAGACTGCATGAAGTACCACCAAGCCACAGCAAACATATAAGAACTTAGTGCTGAAATATATCATGGATTACAAGGAGTGAACGTAAATGGAAAATAGGAAAGCCATAGCAACACATTCCAGCAAAGACAAATATCAGGCATTCAAGGAGTGAATGTAAAGGGAAAATAGAAAAGCCATAGTAACACATTGCAAGAACTACTGTTGTATGCCAGTTAATCCACAAATCCCACAGGAAAGTACATACTCCCATGTAAACAGTGTTAGCATTAGCAGGTCTGAGTTAACATACACACTGAGAAGAGTGCAGTGGAAGAAGCAACAGTCAGGTTTCAGTACAACATGCATTTCAGTGGCTGCAACACAGCCCCAGATATGAGAAATATAACAACATTCTGACTGACACAACAGTGTCCACAGCAAACCAGCATGGTCCCCACCTTGCAAAACTGAAAGGCCTACGCCTACCTAACCTATCATTTTATAGCAGTGTCCTGAAATCACAGTGAAAACTGCAATTACCACACAGCAGGCTGCATACAATTACTGAATGCTGGCCACCAATTGGTGCAGAGGCCATCACATGCACATGTGCAGATACCCACAACGGCCAGTCCACAGAGAGAGGAGAGAGAGAGAGAGAGAGAGAGAGTCAAAAGAAAAAAGTTGTCAGAAACAAAGGTAATGTAAACTACATAATCTAAAAAATCTACATACTGTGAACCCTCCATATGTGTTAGCAGTCTGTATCTATATGTATATGCAGATGTGCATAGGGCAAGGGACACACTGCAACTGTTAGTGAAGGCTGGACATACATATGTAGTTGAAGGTTGCTATGTGCACATATCAATGTAGGTTGTAGTGTGTGGCATTGAAAACAGCATGCAGTGTAGGTGTATGTCATGTGGTGGTGAACTTCTGTGGGACTGAGCCAGTGAGGCCTGCTACAGCTATATGGCCTGAGGGCAGCAGAATGCATGCTGCACAACACTGTGCAATATCATTACAGAATGGTATGTCTTACAACTGTTTCAGAAGTGATATCCCCACCATGAAAGGTGGGCAGTCTATGTGCCTAGATGTGCATGTATATGTACAGCAATGGATGTTTAGAAGTATGTGTGTGTGTATATATATATATATATATATATATATATATATATATATATATATATACATCTCTCTCTCTCTCTCTCTATATATATATATATATATGTATATATATATATATATATATATATATATATATATATATATATATCTACATAGATACATAGATAGAGAGGTATGTATAGATAGATAGAGATATATAGATAGATAGAATATGTATATACATATAGATAGAATATGTATATACATATAGATATAATAGATATTTACATATATAGATATATATGTAGATACATACATATATACAGATAGACATGAATGTCTATACATACATATATATATATATATATATATATATATATATACATATATATACATATATGTAGATGTGTATATATATTTACATATATGGATATGTATATATTGATATGTACATATATATATATATACATATATATATACATACATATATATATATATATATATGTATATATATATGTGTGTATATATATATCTATATATACACATATATATATATATATATATATATCTATATATATATATATATATATATATATATATAAAGAGAGTGAGAGAGGGGACATGGGGCAGATGTACTGCAACAGGTGCCTGGTGACCAAGGCATGGACTGAACACCAGTGTTGATACTGCAGTGCCATACCCCATTCCAAAACATGTTATCCACTAACTACCACATAGGTGGTTGCCTGCCTACCACTGGAGGTGTCAGAAGGGAGCATGGGACACAGGTGTAAAATAGCCTCCCCTTTGATATCCACAGTGGTAAACTACTCTTGTAATCCCTGTACATGGTACGTGTCATCACAAAAGGTGTGCCAGCTAGGGAAATGTAAGTCAGTGTGCCCCTCTACACCTCACAATGTCCTATGCAGTATGAACCTCCCATGAGAACTACAGCAAGTGGAAAGGCCACAGACATACCTAACAAAGACTGATAATGCCGAAGAACACATTCCCTATGCAGACTGACTCACAAAATTACAGCTAGACTGCCTTGCATACTTCCTACACAGAGGTTACCACTGCTGGACATATAGAGTTATGTCACACCCATACGGGTCGGCCAACCACCATGGCAACACCTCACAATCCGTCCAGCCTACATGACCTAGGACCCTAATCCTTGTCACTGCACTAAACAGCACATGCTGGAGGTACAGGTTTCTATACACAAGTATGCCATACCCTGGACTAAACCACCCAGCATTAACAAACAAGGCTCCTTATTAGTAGATGTCATACATACCCCTAATGAATGTTATGGAGATAGGTAATATGCCCTGTGAGTCACCTCTGTGTAACTGTTTCACAGGACCAAGTAAAATCACATTACATGTGTCCCAAAGGGCAGGGTAGCATATGGCTAGGCTGCCCTAGGCCCAGGGTCAATAGCATAGTACCTACCTATGACACAACGCACACACACACATGTCCTCATTGCAATACCAGCTATATGAGGTTGAATGAGTGTGACACTGTGTGCAAGGTCTGTAAATGTGTGATAGCTTAGCATGAGTTTGTGTCTGTCATGCTAGTTTGTGTCGTAGGTGTGAGGCCAGAGAAAGATGTGTCAGTTATCGGGATGCAAACATAGTAAATTGTCATATGTTGTGCTGTAGTTCCCTGTGTACGACTGTGGTGTCCCATCGTAGGCAGAAGCAATTCATGTTTGCTCAGTAAGTGGTACTGCTGTTGAATCCAGCTCACATATGAACTGTTGTACTACCTGAAGTTGTAGACCTAAACACTACAGTATGGTGCATGTTCACATTCCATGGTAACACTGTCTGGTGTGTTTCCTGTAGTCTGCACAGATTACATACCTCATGCATAGGTATCTGTAAGTAGGGGCACACAGTACTATAAGGTACATGGTTAATGCTCATCTGTGTCGTCATACATTTGTGTGTTGTATGTATGTGTAATGTGTGTGTAATGATGCCTGTACCATGGCCGCAATCACATGTGTGTTACAGGGTATGTGTGTGTACCTGGCAGCATGTATACTCTGTGACAACAGTATGCTGGCTATATTAACAACTGTGCACATATGTCAGGTAGGGGTATGGCATCAAAGACTAGGGTGGATTACCATTTAAACTGAAATGTGCATTGCATTCATTGCATGGGATGACAATATTCTTCATCCATTAGCTTGATACATACCCCCAGTGTGAGGTTGTGCATTGTATCCCAAACAGTGTGCCGAGTGCTGGTATATACTAGTTTGTTGTATGGAGTGTGGCAGGCACTGTCAGACAATTGTGGGCTGAGCACTGATATGTGGTATCGAACATGTGTATCCCCTGATAGACAGACAGATGCTATATATGGCAGTTAAGTGATATCAGTACATTAGAATATTAAGTGTGCCACATGACTTGCTCACATATTTTTCTTTACCTTCCAGGGTGATGTTGCATCAGTGTAACCCACCTTATACAGCAGCAGAGGATCAGGAGATCCACCAGAGCCTGGTGCAAAATTTCTCTGTGCTGTATTCCAGGACCAGCCAGAACCAGCATGAGAGGGTTGCACTGTGGCAAGATCTTGTCCATCAGGTAAATGACATAGGCATGCATAACCAGACATATGTGCAGGTACACCATCACTGCAGTGATTTAATTAGACATGTCCAGCAGCGTGCATCTGATATCCACAGACAACAGCTTGCCACAGGTGGTGGGGTACCTATCCACCCCCCCTCACCAGTGTTGAGGAGCACTTCCTAAGTATTGTGGTGCCAGGCCAACAACAACAACATCGACAAACATGTGCCATCATGGAGGCTGGAGCCACCCAGCATGTTGAAATGGAGTGTGCAGGTAACATGCCAAATCTGTAGTTGACTGTTCTCAGTACTGGTAGTTTATGCATGTGTGAGATATGTACTGTGTGTGTAGCTGTTAACCTGCCTATTCTTCTGCAAGATTGATATTCTGAGCATAATCAGTACACCTGTGAAAGCCACCTGTTGTACTACTGTACTTTATCATACTCACAGTATCAAAGGCACAGTTTTGGCCACTGGCAATCACTGTCATATTTTTGCAGGTCCCTCTGGAGTGACAGCAAGGCAGCCAATTCATGCTGGTGAGTGTGTAATAACAATACTATTGTTTATGACATGTGCATGTCATATGAAGGTGTAGTGTGTGCACAGGTAACACACCTACACATAATGCATGCTGTGCATGTTTGCTGTGAGACTGTGCATATCCCATTATTCTCTGTAGCTGCCTCACTTGCATGCAATACACAGAGCATGACACACATGTGTGGCAACACAGTACTGGACATTGTATAGGCATTGCAAAGATACTCTAGAAACACTGTATATCATAAACGTCCAAAACACACGGAAGTCACAAACATAAAACTTTTAATGAAGCTTTCAGGTCTACACCCTTCATCAACATATACAATCACATTACATTGGTCACATTTAAATAGAGGAAACATTAAAACCACATGATCAAGCCAGCCATTCAAACGTAAGCTATGAACGAATATGTAAATTAAAAATTTTTTCAATCAATTTAGAAACTTTCCTAACATATATATAAGTATAAATATGCATATAAATATATACACAAATATATACATATAAGAATAAAAATGAAAATTAAAAAATGGACAATATATAAATATATATAATATAATATATCACAAATTCTCTCTCTGTCGCTTAACCAAAATTGGTTTTAAACTCACTGTCACATTCAGGCCAGGTAATTTGTCAGCCTGTAATCGCACTATCCATTCATATTCCTTTACTAGCAGAAAATTGTCTATATCACCACCTCTAATACCCAGATGCAATACACATATACATCTAAATTTAAATGCATGTGTCTGAAAGTCAAGTAGATGCCTATATAACCCATTTGTCTCTACCTTTCTTCTTATTTCAGACCTATGTTCTATTATTCTATCTTTTAGTTTCCTAGTTGTTTTCCCTACGTAAAATGCATTACATAAGGTGCAGGTAGCTAGATAAACTAGTTTGGTTGTATTGCAATCTGCTTTACAGAAAAAATCAAAACATTCCCCTGTTATCGGATGCTGGAAACTATTATTAGTATCATAGATATCAGAACAACAGACACAATTATGGCACTTAGAAGTAATCATTTTAGTTCGTACAGACCATGCTTCACTTTGAAAGTCCTTGTAGCATAGCATTTGTTTAAGTGTCTGACCATTTCTAAAAGCAAACTTTGGTATCGGACCTAATATATCTTTTAAATCCGGTTGTGCCATTAAAATGACCCAGTTTTTTTCAATAATCCTACACACATCATTTGTATTGGCATTATAGGTGGTAGTAAATCTTAAAACATTATTACTCATTACCTTATTTACTTTAATTTCCACTGCCTGTCCTATGTGTTCCAAGGGTAGAGAACCAAAAACTGGTTTATATAAATTTCTTCTTCCTTGTACAACCTGTTCATAACTCATATTCACATCCCTTAGAAGGTACCCATTTTTAACAAATTCTTCCTTCATTTTTATAGTCTCCTCTAAAAAGACATCATCCTCACTTGTTAACCTACTTACCCTTATTAATTGTGATTTTAAAATACTTTTATATACATGTGCTGGATGCATGCTAGCTGTATTTAGGTACCTTGCTGTATGTACATCCTTTCTGTGTACCATTGTCTGCAGTCCATCAAATTTCTTATATAACTTTACATCCAAGAAAACTATGTTATCTGCAGAAAAATTCATTTTAAACTTAAGAAAATTTGTTATAGTATTTAGGTACAAAAGAAAACTTTCCAATTCTAACATGGTGCCTGTCCACACGAAAAAACAATCGATTACAGGCTGACAAATTACCTGGCCTGAATGGGACAGTGAGTTTAAAACCAATTTTGGTTAAGCGACAGAGAGAGAATTTGTGATATATTATATTATATATATTTATATATTGTCCATTTTTTAATTTTCATTTTTATTCTTATATGTATATATTTGTGTATATATTTATATGCATATTTATACTTATATATATGTTAGGAAAGTTTCTAAATTGATTGAAAAAATTTTAATTTACATATTCGTTTATAGCTTATGTTTGAATGGCTGGCTTGATCATGTGGTTTTAATGTTTCCTCTATTTAAATGTGACCAATGTAATGTGATTTTATATGCTGATGAAGGGTGTTGACCTGAAAGCTTCATTAAAAGTTTTATGTTTGTGACTTCCGTGTGTTTTGGACATTGTATAGGTATACCTGATACACATGTACACAACACACACATGTTTGGCATACACACTACACTTTAGCCTGCTACACATGTCCAATTATGACACCTGCTGTATGGCCACCCTTCAGTATCCCACCTATCATCTACGCAGCACACATAATATACCTGAGGGGTAGAGGCCTACCATGTCTTTGTGCAACAGTCTTGAACAAATAATACATTCATGTTAGGCAATGCTCACTATTGGCCACCTTACACACCCATGTAACAAGTGGCTGTGTAATTGTGGATGTAGTCATGTTACTGCACTTCAGGTACAGCATGCTAGCTGCCTGTCTGGCACACATTATTATTGTTGACTGACCACAAGAAGCATGTTGATCATGGCTCACGTTACTACACCACATCCAGTTCCACTGACCACAAAAGTACATATATCAGTGATTGCGTAGCACTGTCATGTGTTGTGTGTGTGTGGGTGTGCGTGCAAATATATGCACCCACAGCTTGTAACACTTGCACAACATTGTTATGTCCTTGTACACATTGTGTCCCAGGGTGGAGACAATCACTGAACAACTACACACAACCATCAAGTGTTATTAACAAGGGCTGTCTACACTTGCACTGCATGTTCCTGTGCAACACATAATCTGCATGCTGACACATGTGCAGTGATGTTTTTCCTTGTGATACTGTCACCCACCCTCAAACAGTATTGTGTATGTGTTGGATTGCAGGTGTGTCTGTGTTTGTATCTACTGTACTGAGGAGTGTGCCTGTATACCTGTGTGCCTATGCGCATGTGTGCCTGTGCGCATGTGTGCATGTGTGCATGTGTGCCTGTGTGCCTGTGTGCATGTGCGCCTGTGTGCATGTGTGCATGTGTGCTAACATCATGTACACATTTGTAAACTGTGTTTCCTATCTTCCTCTCACAGGTTCTGATGTTGCTCTGGTGGAGTGCAACAGGGAACCTGAAGCCAGTGCTGGGGATAGTGATAAAGATGATACATGTGTAATGGCACAGGGAGGTGTGACAGGGTCTGTTGTTGGTCAGCCAATCGACACTACACAGCAGTCAACCCCATCAATGCGCACAGTCATCCTGCCAATACATCCAGTGTCACCAATGCCCTTAGCTGAGGGACAGCATACAGTGGGCATTGACCAGGGTAGTGTGGTTTCATTGGCACATGCATTCCCTCACAGCAGCCATGGCCAGATTCCTGACATGGTACCACACAGGCAGATGTCCAGGGGTTCTCGTGGGAGCATTCATGGTAGTACTGCCCCTGTCAGACGCGCCCACAGAGGTCTTTCAACCTCAGCTATATTCCGGGCTGTAATGCAGGCACAGGCACGTATGAAACGGTACACCAGACATGGTCAGAGGGAGCTTAGAGCACATTGCACCACTATGAATGACACTATGCATGATGTTGCAGCTGCTAAACGTAATATCAGCGAGGTCATTGATAGACGTTGGGGGGACACATTAGAGCTCTTCCACAACTACATGTCCAGGAGCCAGGACAGTGCAGGACGGCTGAGGCATCAACGTGGATGTATGCCAGCAACATCATCAACCCGCAGCTGCTCCCATAGTACCAGTACCAGCCCCAGCAATGCTGGGTCTGTGCTGTCATTACACCATCCTAGAAGACCATGTGCACATGGCTCTGGACAGTCCCAGCAGGGACATGTGTCCAGTCAACAACCCACTGCTTCTGATGACAGTACCCAGTCTGGCTTAGGACCTGATACTGTCTGTAGCACCCCTGCCAGGCACAGGTGTCCGTGGCCAGAGACAGTGATCTGTATGACCTGGCAGGTACAGTCTGTGGCTGTCCACAAACACCTGTATATGGCAGCCACGTGGTGGAACTGTGTGCAAGCATACACACACACATAATGCTAACACCTAGGGCTAACACATACACACACACAACCGCATTAACATTGCCCCATGTTGTACTGTTGTCCCTCACTAACACACACACACATACATGTCAATTGGATGTGTTAGTGGCAGACTCTGGCAAACCAAGTACACACCCTGTGCATATGATGAAACTGTGCCACCTCCTGCCATCTGTAACATTGATGCAGGAACAGGATAGCATGGTGCTGATGCACAGGGTGACTACATAGCACTGTAGTAATAATATCATGTTGTTAACAGTACAGTGTAATGATATCCTTGTGGGTATATTTGAGCATGCATGATGCATTAACTATGATTGTCATTGTAGTTTTGTATACACCAGTGTTAATTCCCAAAGTGTACTGTCTGCACATGTGCCACATGGCTGTTGTGTGTACCTGTGCATGCATGTGTTGGGGTGTGGACAGTACATGTGTGATGTTTGTAGCACAGAATTGCAGGTGTACATTTGTGAACATGGTTAACATGGAACATGACAAGGTTTGACAGTATGCTGTGGGTGATATGGTTTCCATATGTCAATGGTCTGCATTCTGGTACTATACACAGCCTACATAGCCTGAAATTCCATGGTCATTACATGGTGTCTCCTCAACTGATACACAAATGTAGGAACCTGGTGTCAGTGATATCCCTGCAGTACTACACTATACCAGTAGCCATTCTTACTGAGCCCCACTCATCCCTGGGAACAATACTCTTTGGCATATAGCAGTCTCACGTACATGTCAACACACTACGGATATGTTCATCAATGACTGAAAATGCATATGGTGGCCTACAATGCATTCTACACATGACACACCTAACCACCACAAGGGTATCATACAGACAGATACCTGTTGTCCAAGCCATGCTGTATTGCTGTAATGCAACTGTAACATTGTCATCAGCATGTAGTTAACATAGTATTCCAACAGTACCATGTAGGTTGTAGCACCCATCATGTCGAATGGGTAATGGTGTGTACATGTGGACAAGTGTTATCTTGTCTATCTTGTGATATTCACATTTCCAAAGGTATTCTGCAGTCCCTCAGTGTATCACCTAAGCAAGACGGTGTCTGTATGCATATCGGCAATAGTTGGCATACACCTACTCTGGATGTCCATCACTCACAGACTTTGCTGTGTTTTAACATGTCTGACATATACACCAGACATGAACCCTCACCCACATTAATCTATAAAAGCTTTCATGGGTGTGTCACATAGTTGGCCTAGGACACAGATCACTGCAGTAGCCTGAATTGTCACCAACATACATGTATGGCCTAAGGTCTGGTAAGCTGTGGCACATGCTGGCAAAGGTAACGACTGTAATCATATGAGGCAGGCTTCACACATAGGAACTATTGAAGGTCACAGACACATATCTGTATGTGGCACACACATACCTGATGTGTGCATTGAAATTACTGTCATAATAATATGTCATACAATAATAAAAGCAAAACACACAACACATTGACAAACACACACATGTCATTTGTAGGATTCAACCCCCTACCTAACTATGTTATGACACTTGAGAGAGATGCATTAGCACAGCACGCTATTCACATTACTGGATGATTTCCCTTCTCTTGCTTTATTTATAGAGTGCTGACATCATCAGTCTTTCCAAAGAGGAAAGTACATATTTTACTATCCCTCAGTATGGGGGATAACAATATCTGTGCATTAACAGACGCCTAGTTCAGGGTCACATATGCACACTGGCACTGCCAAGTTATGTTCTATACCATGCTTCATGACCACAGGACTTGTAACACACAACACAAGTAGGGGGTGTATCCATATACATCACAGATACACACACGTCTGGGTTGGTACCACTGCACTAAGCATGACAGGCCATACATATACAACTACCATTGTGCAAAACTGCCTTTTGGTTTGGTGTGTAGTTCAGACTACCCCCCCCCCCCCATACCCAGGAACTGCACTCGGCTTTCCTGGGAACAGTGTAGGATATGAAGGTCTTCACACACACCATTACAGTGGTTGAAGTCAGGTACACAAATATTGAGTGGGGATACTACTCAGGCCCTCAACAACATCACCCTACAGCCACTACAATTTGTGGATCCATGTGCTATGGCACAACCAGTCACCACACCCACAAGGGGAATACATATTGGACCTGATCATCACCAACATGGGTTATCTATGTTCCACACCAGAGGTAGAACCCTCATTGTTAAGATCAGACCATAAACAACTTTCCTTGGACATCCATATCCTGTCCCCACCCCCAGCCAGGGAAATCACTGTAAAGAATTTCTCAAAAGCAGACTTTGCACTTGTGAAGACTGGGGTACAATACTTCATAGGTTCATAGGTTCATAGGTTCATAGGTTCATGGGTTCATAGGTTCATAGGTTCATACTAGGCTAGCTGCCCTAGGGCATTGATAAGCCTAGCCAGAGTGTGTTTGGCTTTCGCTACCCATTTTAAATTAATGTTGCTATGCCCTTTTTTGAGGTTAGTATACTGTGCCTCTGTCTAACAGTGACACAGAAGTGATACCCGGGGTAAACCTACGATCTCCCATCCACTCATCAAGATTCCTCTTAAAGAGAGTCAATGAGGGACTCTGCCTAACCTGGACTGGGATTTTATTCCAGAGTGAAGGGAGCCTCTGGGTTATGAATCTGTCCCTCCAGCATGTCCTATTTATTTCAGTGCTGAAGTTCAAGTCTATTGAGCAAGTAGTTCAATGGGATTTGGATTTTCTGAGGTGCAGCATGTCCATTAATTCCAGGTTGGACATGGCTTTATACGTCAGGCACAGAATGCCTCTGAGCAGGCGGTATGCCACTGAGTAGAGCTGGAGTTTCTTTAACCGGGCAGCATATGGCATCTGTTTGAGCCCTTTGATCCTCTTGGTGAGGTACTTTTGGGGTCTTTCCAGTTGCCTCAGGTGTCTGGTAAGGTACATCCCAAAAGGGGCATTGTACTCAGTTATGGGCCTGATGAGGGATGAATAAAGAGGCACGATGACCTCCCCTGATCTAGATGTGAATCCCTTCATGTTTAGGTGGGCTATATAAAATGTTTTTCTAACCACTTTAGCCACGTGGTTGTCAGATGAGAGATTGCTATCAACTTGGGTCCCCAGGTCCCTAATTGCTTCTTCTGTATTTAATGGATTACCACCAATGTGGTAATTTGTGGGCACTTTGTTTTTGTCAAAGGGGATGACTATACACTTTTTGGCGTTTAGTTTGAGGACATGGCTCTGGCACCAGTTGTCTGTTTCTATGAGGCTCTTTTGGAAGATGCTTGTGTCGGCTGGAGAGTCGATTATGGTGCCCAGTTTGCAGTCATCTGTGAACTTGGTCAGCCACAGTCCTTCCGTGTTGGCCTGTACCTCTAAGAAATATATACCGAACAAGAGAGGTCCCAGGACTAAGCCTTGTGGGATGATACTTGTAACTGATTTGGAGTCTGACATGGCTCCAACAATTCTAACCATGTGGGTTCTGTTCTTGAGCCAGTTTGCAACCCATCTAGTGACATAGGGGTTTATATTTAAGCTGGTGAGCTTATCTATAATGCCCAAGTGGGGTATGTATCGAAGGCTTTTGTGAGGTCCAGGTAGGCTGTGTGGACCACCTTCCTCTCGTCAATGGCCTTGGTGCTGGAGGATAATACAGCCCAATCTGCATAATCCTTTAAAAACGCATTGTATGAGCACCTGCAGGCATGCATTGATCATGCTATCCCAAATAAAACCATGACTCCTCCAAAACAGTAGACCTGTCTGGTTGACCCTGGCCATATATAAGCTGTACAACAGAAGGAGGAAGCTACTACATAACAGAGCAATATCCCACAGAGAGAGGACATCTCTGAACAGTATTGGCAAGACACTTCAATCCCCATATAATCATCACTTGTACGTTTTGACAGTAAAACTGACCAAACACTACAGATAATCACAAGGCCTTCTTTAGTTATGTCAGGAATATGTGTGGAAACAACACAGATATGCTCTGAATTGTTGCATAACAGCACAAAATATGCCAAACCTACGGACATAGCCTACAGCCTGGCAAACAGAGTCTGCACAAATGCTCCCCCCTTACCCCCCAAGGATACAGATGCCCATCCCAAATGAATGTAACCTCCCTGACATCACAGATGCACAGGTGAAAGGTGCCCTCTCCACAGCAAATAACACAGCATATGTATGGGACCAGACAGTGTCCCAGGCTGTGTCCTACACGAGCTCTGTGTAGAACTGAACACTCACATTAAGTCACTGTTCCAACTTAGCCTTACTACAGGATATGTACCCTGAGAATGGCATACAGATACAGTGCTCCCACTCCACAAAGATGGTGCCACAATGGATCACAGGAACTATCACCCCATAAGCCTGACTAGTGCGGTACGTATTATCATGGAAGTCATAATCAAAAACATTGTGAGCCTCCATACAGTGGATCATACACAATTCTGCTTTGTTAAGGGCAGATCTTGCCTCTTACACATAATTCATATCCTTGAAACGGTTACTGAAAACATGGATGAGGGCAAGGTAGTTCACACAGTCTACCTGTACCTTGCAGAAGCCTGCAACATAATACCCCACTCAGGCATCATACATATGCTTACCAGCTTAAATATCAACCCCTATATCACTAGATGTGTTGCTATCTGCCTCAGGGATGGAACCCACATGGTCAGAATTGCAGATGCCATGCCATGTCCAATTCCAGACAACTGGTGTCTCACTGGGCTCAGTTGTGGGACCTGTCCTGTTCGGTATGTACTTCTCTGAGGTTCAGACTAACATGGGGGGATTATGTCTAACAAACATCACGGATGACTGCTAACCAGGGGCCATAAGCAACACTGCAGCTGACACATGCTTCCTCCATAAGGGTCTCACAGAGATGGATGCTTGTTGCCAGAGCCATGGCCTCGTGCTAAATGCTAAGACATGCATAGTCATCCCCTTTGGGGAAAACAAGGTGCACACAAATCACCAGATTACTGGTAATCCATTAAGTACAGAAGATGTATTTACAGATTTGAGGACCAACATAGATCATAACCTCTCCTTTGCTAATCACATTGACAGAGTCATTGCAAAGACCTTTATATAGCCCTCTTTATCACATGGGGGTTTGCATGTAGATCATGGGAGGTCATTGTGGCCCTCTACTAGTCACTCATCAGCCCCATGTTTGACTACAATGGCCCTTTTGGGGTGTACCTTACCCAACACCTGCAGCAACTACAGTGTCCACAACAGTACCTCCCCAAGAGGATCATGGGCTACACGCAGATGTCCTATGCAGCTCAACGAAAGGATCTCCAGCTCTACTCAGTTGCTTAATGCCTACTCAGAGGTAATCTATGCCTGACGTACACAGCCATGTCAAACCCAGAAGTAATGGACAGGCTCCACCTCATAACATCCAAGATCCTTAGAGCTACACACTCCAGGGACTTAAACCTCAGCACAAAACTAAATAGGACATGCTGCAGGGACAGGTTCATTACTCAGAGACTCCCCTCCCTCTGGAATTGAATCCCAATTAAAGTTAGACATAGCCCCTCACCAACCCTCTTCCAGCAAAATCCAGCCGCATGGATGGGAAATTGCAAATTCACCCCTGGGATCTCCACTGTGTCCCTGCTTGACAGAGCCACAGCAAACTAGCCGTAAAGGGTGCCTTCTGTGAACTATTTTACAGAGGCACAGTAGGTTATTCTACTGGAGAGGCGGACGCCAAATACACTCTGCTTAAGCTTATGAATTCCCTAGGGCAGACAGCCTAGTATCAACCTCTGCACCTATGTTTATGTTGGGGATGCACAATATTTGTTGCTGATACTGTTTGCAGGTCTTCATTGCCGTGACTTTCCCAGTTTCTATGAACAACTTGTGTATCTGCGTAACATGTTTGATCATGACAGGGTTCCAGTATATTAATATATGTGTCTGTTGTCATTTAACTGTGTGCACAGGGCAGATTGCTGGATTGTGTAGGTTCCTGGCTTAACACATACAACTGCCAGATATGTGTGGCCAACTGCTATACTCAGACATGGCCTAAGTGTGTGAGCATGCCCAGTTCAGGCTTTCCATGGTTTGTTGCCTGACATATGTCTCATTTATCCAAGTGTGTGAGCATGCCCAGTATGACCTTTCCATATGTTGTGATCTGAAGTCCACTACATTTGTGGCTGTGTGTGAACATGACCAATATTGACATTTATACTGTGTGTGTTGGAAGTCATGTTGTGTTCTTATTGCCAGACTCTTTTGTGTCATAACTCAACAGGGATTGTGCTGTGCCTACAAGATTTCCATGGGATAGTTTGCAAAGACTTGTCAACATTCTTCATATTGGCAGAACACTGCAATACTGCCATGGTGTACTGGTTCAGTACTTTCACTATAGTGCACAGTATCATGGGTTTGAGTCCCATCACTGCTTTACATGTTCATACTGAGCAGACCAGACTGGTTAAGGGCCAGTTGGGCAACTATGAGCATGTTGCATTTTGTTCAGCTATGGCCTACTTAAACCAGGCCTATACAACATTGCTGTGTATTCACCAACTTGGGTGGACATTGCCAAACATTACTCCACATTGACCACAGTTGTACTAGTTGGTGTGTGTGCTTCTGGTCATAGGTCCATACTAGGCTATCTGCCCTAGGGCATTTATAATCCTAGCCAGAGTGTGTTTGGCTTTCAACACACATTTTAAGTGGAGTTTGCATTGACATTTTTCAAGGTTAGTATACTGTGCCTCTGTCTAACCGTGACATAGAAGTGATACCCAGGGTAAACCTACAATCTCCCATCCACTCATCCAGATTCCTCTTGAAGAGAGTCAATGAGGGACTCTGGCTAACCTGGAATGGGAGTTTACTCAAGAGTGGAGGGAGCCTCTAGGTTATGAATCTGTCACTCCAGCATGTCCTATTTATTTCAGTCCTGAGGTTCAGGTCTCTTGAGTGCATAGCTTGATGGGATTCTGATTTTCCAAGGTGCAGCATGTCCATTGATTCCAGGTTGGACATGGCTTTATACATCAGGCACAGATCACCTCTGGGCAGGCGGTATGCCACTAAGTGGAGCTGCAGTTTCTTTAACCGGGCAGCAAATGGCATGTGTTTGAGCCCTTTGATCCTCCTGGTGAGGTACTTTTGTGGTCTTTCCAGCTGCTGCAGGTGTCTGATAAGGTACATCCCACAAGGGGCATTGTACTCAATTATGGGCCTGATGAGGGATGAGTAAAGAGGCACGATGACCTCCCCTGATCTAGATGTGAATACCTTCATGATTAGATGGGCTATATGAAATGTTTTTCTAAACACTTTGGCCACGTGGTTGACAAATGAGAGATTGCTATCAACTTGGGTTCCCAGGTCCCTTATCACTTCTTCCATACTTAATGGGTTACCACCTATGTGTTAATTTGTGGGCACTTAGTTTTTTCCAAAGGGGATGACTATACACTTTTTTGCGTTTAGTTTGAGGACATGGCTCTAGCACCAGTTGTCTGTTTCTATGAGGCCCTTTTGTAGGATGCTTGTGTCAGCTGGAAGGTCAATTATGGTGCCCAGTTTGCAGTCATCTGCAAACTTGTTCAGCCACAGTCCTTCTGTGTTGGCCTGTACCTCTGAGAAATATATACCAAACAAGGGAGGTCCCAGGACTGAGCCTTATGGGATGCCACTTGTAGCTGGTTTGGGGTCTGACATGGCTCCAGCATTTCTGACAATGTGGGTTCTGTCCTTGAGCCAGTTTGCAACCCATCTAGTAAACTAGGGGTTTATATTGAAGCTGGTGAGCTTATCTATAATGACCAAGTGGGGTATTGTATGGAAGGCTTTTAAGAGGTCCGGGTAGGCTGTGTGGACCACCTTCCCCTCGTCAATGGCCTTGATGACTGTTTCAAATAACTCAACCAGATTTAAGAGGCAGGATCTGCCCTTAACAAAGCCAAAGTGGGTAGGATCCAGTGTCTGTAGGCCCCCAATATCTTTATTTCTGAGGTCCATGATGATCCTTTCCATAGCTTTGCAGAACAAGCTAGTCAGGCTTCTGGGCCAATAGTTTGCAGTATCCATTAAGGCACCACCTTTGTGGAGAGGGACCACTGTTGCTGTACACTGCTCTTTGGGTACATATCCTGTGGTAAGGCTGAGATTGAACAGTGGTTTTATGTTTGTGTTCAATTCTTCCTGGGGTTCATGTTGGACACAGCCCAGGACACTGTCTGGTCCCATTGATGCTGTGTGTTTTGCTTTGGAGAGGCTGGCTGTTACCTGGGCATCTGAGATGTCAGGGGGCCAGCACTCTGCTGGGATAGATATTTGCCATTTTGGTGGGGAGGGGGGAGAAGTTTGCACTGAACCTGTCAGCTCGGATGTTGGCAATGTCTGTAGGTTTGGTGTATTCTTTGTCATTTTGGACTAATTCTGAGCATATCTGGGAATTCCCACCCAGGTTCCTACCATAACTAAAGAAAGCCTTGTGATTATCCTTAGTGTCCTGTACAATTTTTATCTCAATGATGGCCTTAGATGATTTTATGTGTGGCCGTAGTTTTTCAATAATACTGATCAGAGATGCCTTCCCTTTTTGGGATTTTGCTCTATCATATAGTAGCTTCCTCCTTGTATTGTATGTTTTTTTTATGGCTGGGGTCCTCCAGACAGGATGCCTGCCTTTGGAGGATTGGATCTTGGTTTTATTTGGGATTGCATGATCCATGCATTCCTGAAGGTGTTCATAGAATGCGTTTATAAAGGGTTCTGAGGTCTGGGCCGTATTTTCCACAGGCACAGAGGCTGTGAAGGACTCCACCTCGGTTTTGAGGAGTGTGACATTTGCTTTAGTGAAATTTTTCACTGTGGCTTTCTGGCCATGGGCTGGGGTCAGGATGTGAATATCCAGTGAGATTACTCTATGGTCTGATCTTACCAGTGAGGCATACACTTCTGGTCTTGGACATAGAGTCCCCATGTTGGTGATGATCAGGTCCAGTATGTTTTTCCCTCTTGTGGGAGTGGTAGAAAGTTGTTCCATAGCATTTGAGTTTATAAATTCTAGGAACCTTTGGGCTAGGGTGTTGCAGCTAGGGTAATGCTCCCAGTCTATGTTTGGGTAGTTGAAGTTGCCCAATATAATGGTGTTCGAGGAGACCTTCATATTTTTATGTGTTCTCCAGTCAGCCAAGTGTGGTTCCAAGTGTGGCTATGAACTGGAAGGTGGTTTTAGCCACTGTTAGTTGCACATGGATAGTCTCTCTGATGCTTCATGCTGTGCCACCAACCTGGGGGTGTGGGTATCTTTGACAAATATTAATACTCACCCTCCTTTTGTAGTTTGTTCCATGTTTTGTGGCTGTAAAGCATGGTATGAGGTGTAACCTGTTAGTGCTAGGGTGGTCTTGGGAGCCTTGAACCAGGTTTCTGTTACTGCACAGATATCAACATTCTCCATGCTGAGGAGAGTTTGGAGTGCATGCATCTTGCAGTTTAGACTTCTGGCATTGAGTAGCATTACTTCTAGTTTCTTATCCCTTGTGATACCTATGGAGGTGGGTTTGTCTTTTGAGCCTTACCTAAAAAAGGCATTATGGGGGTGACAAGAGCCTTTGGCAATATCCAAAAGGCCACAGGTGACAGGTGACAGCCATCCCTAGCAAAGCATCATGTCTTGTCGAGCATGTGTTACCAGGCTGACAGGCATTGGATCCCCTTTTACTGACACCAATACTTAAGCCAGTTGTTGTAATTGATCATCTTGTCTTCATATTGTGGCATCATGTTTGGTGAGGGTAGGATGATACTCAAGGTCATCAACTTTGCATATATTACATGGTGGTAAATGCTGTTTAGCACTACCTTACATTGCTTAACACATGGCCATCATGCCTCAGGTGGTGCTGCAGGGCTGCCTATGTTGGATGCACATACTACACTCCTTGCACATGTTTGAAAGCAGGTTGTGTCAACTTAGGCATCCCTTTCACTATATGTGGGAGTCAGAAAGAGGTATCATTTCCAGGGTTCCTACTGAGCCAGTGTATGTGCTAAGTGTTGCCTCTTTGCCAAGACATTCTGGGCACGCCTCCTTCTGCCTACTGGGGCAGGTTCAGGTTGTTCCTCCTCCGAGTCACGCTCTGCCTGTGATGGCCTTGGCAATGGTGGGGGGCTATTTGGCCCAGGCCTATGCTGGTCCTGCTGCAGCTGTTTTCGCAGAATCATATTATGTAGCATAGCACATACCATGACAATTTGGGTACATGTAGTTGGTGAGTATTGCAAGGCTCCACCAGATGTGTCCAGGCACCAGAACCGTGACTTGAGCAACCCAAACACATGCTCAATTACATTTTGTGTTTGTGCATGTGCCTCATTATGGCGTTCCTGTTCAGCTGTGTGTGTGTTTCTGATGGGTGTCATCAGCCATGGCTCCAGTGCATTGCCAGCATCCCCCACTAAGTGACCATGTGGGATGTCCCCATTGGCAAATGTCTGGTACAGCTGCGTCAGATGCCAGATATGGGAATCATGGTAGCTTCCAGGGCAGCCAGCATACACATTCATTATTATGCCCTGGGCATCACACATGACCTGGCAGTCGATGGAGGGGAAGCCCTTGCGGTTAATGTAGGCCCTACCCTGCTCACCGGCTGATGCTTTGATGCATATATGCGTGCAGTCCATTGCACCCACTACCTCAGGGTATTCTGCTATTTGCTGGAAGAGACGCATATTGCTGGCCAATACCTCATGGGAATTGGGAAAATATACATGATCACCGACATGTGCCGACCTGGCATCCAGGAACTGGTGCAGTACACTGGATGCTGATGCCTGTGATATCCCCATCATATCACCAGTTAGTCTCTGGAAGGTACATGTTGCTAGCATTCTTAGGCCAACACATACCTTGGTTTCCACTGGGATGGGTTCCCCTCTGTTGGTTCTGTGTGTGAGGCATGGCTTGCACAGCTCAACAATTTGCTGCAGGAGGTCTCTGTCCAATCTATAGCGCTCCACTATCTCCAGCTCATGTAACCCCTGGTAGGTGACCCTGGGCCTGTATACTCTTCTCTGTCTCCTCACTGTGGGTTGTCCAGCAGCATTTGCATTGTCACCACCCTCAGCATGTTGCATATGTCACCTTATAACAGCAATGGCAGCCCCTAGCATTTTTTGTCTGAGTGAAGCTTTTTCAGTTTTCACTTCTAGTAGCTTACTCCAGTGTTGCAGTGTCTCTTGAGAGAAACAAACTGCACTGTTGTTTGCAGAGTTTTAAGTGCTGGGCTGGGCTAGTGTTCTGCCTGTATAATTGCCTGATTCTGATTGTTTTCATCTGCTAGCTCTACTAGTATTCCCTGGTAGCTTCCTACTATTTGTTGTGCTTCCTTTTTCCTTTCTGTTGCCTCGGGGGGGGGGGGGGTGACGTGCATACAAGCTCAAACACGCTCACAGCAGCTCACACGTGCGCACACATGCTTAGACAGACTAAAACTTGCTTATTTGGGTTAAAACGTGTACACACCAGTGCAAACACGCTTACAGGTCTTTAAACAGCCTTATACATGCTTACTCCAGCTTAAACACGCACCCTCACACTTTCACGCGTGCACTCTGTCTCACTCGAGTTTACAGGCACTCACACGCGCGCATACCCGCTCAGCAAGACACTTTGGTGGTATCCACAGTATACACCTTCCATTTCTTAGCTTTCCCTGGCCTACCTGTTGACACACCTCTTTCCATGATGTCTAACTGACAGCTGACACATGCCACTCTGCTCCTATGAGCTTCACTACTTTCATACATACCCCCTTGTGATGTCACCTATCTCCTACTCTGTTACTCCCCATATCCTACTCCTACACTCCACTGACTGTGCTCATTTGCTATATAAAAGTGTGATTCACTATCCTAACACTCATTTACATTGGATTGCCTACTAATGCTTGGTTACATGTCTTAGACTGGGCTTCTCCCCTTAGCAACACCTACTCGGTGGCCATGTTGTCTTCAGCCTGCTATTCCCTTACATTATCATTTAGCAGTTTTCATAGATTCCACATTTGTGGCTTTTATTTTCTTATTTTATGATTTTTTTTAGCGCACCCTGTTTGCGCGGTGCTGCACTACGCTTAAACATTGGAAATCGCCGAAAAAAAAAGTATTTTTATTTTAATTTTGCATCTGGCAACATTTCCAATGGCCGTATATTTGGCCATTGGCATGCTTCCTCAACCATATGCAACCTTTATTTGGAGCTGACAAGGCTCCATTGTGCTATTTGCAGAATGGTACTCAGTTGTCAACTGAGTACATTTCTGCAGCTAACATGGCTCCTACTCGGACAGGTTTGTGCTTCCTGGATCAGAAATTTGCCTCATTTGCATGCCTTTTGGCTGCAAGTGAGGTGATTTGCATATCCCAGCCCTGTCCGTGTAGGAGACGTTTTAGGAGCTCTCTTACACGCCCCTACAAGCTGTTCCTGGATCGCTCGTCGGACATGATGGCTGCACAGAGTCTTACTCTACTCGTACACTCCATGCACGCCATCGTGAATCCGGCAGAATGTAAACAAAGTTGTAATGTGATAAATCATCCAACAATCTTCCTCTTTCACCAAAATGATCTAGGAGATGGATGAATATTGAAAAAAGTTTAAAACATTCTGGTGAGTCTCTAAATATGGTTCTACCAAGTGTTCTAACTGGTCTTAATGAAGAAGCAGGATGCTATGTGGTAATATGTATTGAAGATCAAATCTATAGAAGGAACAAAGACGTTCATTTAGGCCAGATGGTTAAGATAGTGATAAAGTATCTGTATGTTCGGATTTGTCTAATGAGAGTCAAAGCTCAGAGGTGAGCAGTATCATTTTTATTATCTGTGAAAATATATTTGAAACAGCGTCAACAAGAAGATACTTCTGTTCATGGGTCACTTAAAACAGATTCTGATGTGAGTAAACAGGCACTATCACCCCAAGTGACTGTTAGAGATAGCACATCTTAACAGGAACATTGATATTTAAGATTTTTGAGTTCAATAATAAAGTTTATCAGATGCATTGACTGTGTATAAAATATATAAAATGTATGGCTGAGTCTATTAACATGTTCTGACACATTACGACTCAGAAAGAAATTATATATCTAGCATAGCTCAGTGTATTGATTTATGGTCTGTATAATATTGTATTGAATCTATTTCTCTTTTTAAATTAATGGTAGTGTGACATACATTAATAATATGTGAGTATAACTTTAAGTAGAATTTACCATTACAAGGAATCATGTATTGGGTGACAATAACCATTTGGCCATTCAATAAAATACCTTGCAGATTGACTATCATGTAAAATGCTTCATTAGTTAATTATATTGACTAAGGATAGATCATGCCTCCTGAACCTGGTGGACTTCTTTGAGACAGTTACTCAGGCTATAGATAAGGGAAAGGAGGTACACACGGCTTACCTTGACCTTGCTAATGCATTTGACACCATTCCCCATTCGGGTATTATTGATAAACTCACCAACCTGGGCATAAGCCCTTACGTCACAAGATGGATCACAAACTGGCTCTCAGACAGATCCCACAAAGTAAGAGTAGCGGGATCTATGTCCGAATCCAGACCAGTAATGAGTGTTGTGCCTCAGGGCTCTGTCCTGGGGCCCCTCCTGTTTGGCATATACTTCTCAGAAGTACAGGCAAGCACTGAAGGGCTGTGGCTGACCAAGATTGCGGACGACTGCAAACTGGGTGCTATAATAGAGTCTCCGGCCGATATGGATATCCTCCAGATGGGCCTAAATGAGACTGATGCATGGTGTCAAAGCCATGGTCTCAAGCTAAATGCTAAAAAATGCATAGTAATCGCCTTTGGAAAAAACAGAGCACCCGTGAACTACCACATAGGAGGTAACCCCCTGAAATCTGAAGAAGTAATAAGGGATCTAGGGACCCAAGTAGATAGTCAGCTTTCCTTTGATAACCATGTTGCCAAGGTGGTTAGAATATCCTTTTATGTGACCCATCTGATCATGAAAGGGTTCGCATCAAGATCTAAGGATGTAGTGGTGCCCCTCTATTCTTCCCTTATCAGACCAATTATTGAGTACAATGCACCAATTGGAATGTACCTGGCTAGGCATCTCCAGCAGCTGGAGAGACCACAGAGGTACCTCACTAAGAGGATTACTGGCCTCAAATAGTTGCTCTATGCAGCACTATTGAAAAAACTAAGGCTTTTCTCTGTTGCATACTGCCTTCTCAGAGGTGATCTCTGTCTAACATATAAAGACATGTCCAACCCAGAACTGTTGTACATGCTCCATCATAGCAAAACCTACACGGTCTAGGGATATAAACCTCAGCACAACAATGAATAGAACATGCTGGAGGGATAGATTCCCTTTGCAAAGACTTCCCTTGCTATAGAACAAGGTCCCAATCTACATAAGACAGAGCCCCTCACTATCACTCTTCAAGAGGAACCTTGACGAGTGGATGGGTAACAGAAAGTTCACACCAGGGATCATACCAACAGCTCTACTAGATAGGGGCCAAGGGTAATAACTGCTAGATCAAGGGCCTAGGGAAATAACCAAAGGGGCGGTGAATACCACACAACGTGGCTGGGCTAATATATGCCTTTGGGCAGATAGCCCAGTGCCTACCTATGACCCTATATATATATACTGTATATCTATATATGGATTTGCATGTGTATTAGTTTATGTCCTGGTGTTACAACTACAGTGACTATCACCTAGAGATAATGTTCACATTGCCAGGTGGTTAGCGTCTATAATTATATATTATCATGTTAATGGTGACATAACTGCACTGTGTCTTTCAATTGTTGCAGCAGTATGCAGTGAATATTCTCCTGATTCTCCTGCCTGGGTAGCTAGGCAGTGCATTGTAATATCATAATCACTAACAACTCCCTTTCTCCCATTTTATACATGGGGCTGGGATGTTGTATCAACTGTTGTTGCTATCTCTCTCTCTCTCTCTCTCTCTATATATATATATATATATATATATATATATATATATATATATATATATATATATATATATATATATCTAATGCCACTCTTCTGCCGTCTTCAACATTAGTACCTGAGTGTCACACGTATTCTTCCATACAATCCATCCACCTCTTTGCTGGATGCCCTCATTTCCTCTTGCCTTCTTACTGGCTGTCCCAAATCTTCTTCACCAGATTGTATTCTATTTTTCTGCACATGTGACTGAACCACCATAATGTTTATTTGACCTTTGACCTTTTCAGCAACTGGAGCTACTTTGGCTTCTGCTCTGATGTACTTATTTCATCTGCTCCACAGTTGCATCCTACCACACATCTCAGGCACTTCCTCCATCACCTGTAGCTTCCTCAGCTGCTCTGCCTTTACTGCCCAGGTTTCTATACTATACAGTAGTACTGGTCACCACTGTTCTGTACACCTAACTTTTAAGCTTATTTGGCATTCTTCTATCATATACCTGACTCTCTGTGCCAGTGTAGCTGCAGCCCTGCTTATTCTAGTTTTGACCTCCTCATTCAGACTCCCCTTCTACTCAACCACCCCTCACTGATACGGGATGGTGTTAACCTGCTCCACTATCGTCCCTTCCATCTCAGTTCTCAGCTTCTTCTTATTTCCCCATTTCCTGCCATCAGAACCATCTTATCTGTACTCAGTTTCAGCCCATGTGACTTCAGTTTTGCATTCCATTCTCCTTCGCTGTAATCAGTTTCAGCCCATGTGACTTCAGTTTTGGATTCCATTCTCCTTATCTGTACTCAGTTTCAGCCCATGTGACTTCAGTTTTGGATTCCATTCTCCTTATCTGTACTCAGTTTCAGCCCATGTGCCTTCATCTTTGCATTCCATTCTCCTTATCTGTACTCAGTTTCAGCCCATGTGACTTCAGTTTTGCATTCCATTCTCATCTATACTCAGTTTCAGCCCATGTGCCTTCAGTTTTGTGTTCCATTCTCCTTATCTGTACTCAGTTTCAGCCCATGTGACTTCAGTTTTGCATTCCATTCTCCTTATCTGTACTCAGTTTCAGCCCATGTGCCTTTAGTTTTGGATTCCATTCCCCTTATCTGTACTTAATTTCAGCCCATGTGCCTTCAGTTTTGCGTTCCATTCTCCTTATCTGTACTCAGTTTCAGCCCATGTGCCTTCAGTTTTGCATTCCATTCTCCTTATCTGTACTCAGTTTCAGCCCATGTGCCTTCAGTTTTGCGTTCCATTCTCCTTATCTGTACTCAGTTTCAGCCCATGTGCCTTCAGTTTTGCATTCCATTCTCCTTATTTGTACTCAGTTTCAGCCCATATGCCTTCAGTTTTGGATTCCATTCTCCTTATCTGTACTCAGTTTCAGCCCATGTGCCTTCAGTTTTGCGTTCCATTCCCCTTATCTGTACTCAGTTTCAGCCCATGTGACTTCAGTTTTGGATTCCATTCTCCTTATCTGTACTCAGTTTCAGCCCATGTGACTTCAGTTTTGTGTTCCAGTCTCCTTATCTGTACTCAGTTTCAGCCCATGTGCCTTCATTTTTGTGTTCCATTCTCCTTATCTGTACTCAGATGTCCTTCATGGATGCATCTGCAGTCATAACAAATGGGTTGTCCTGTCGTCAGGCAGCCCTTCGGTCGGCCGGATTCCAAAGTCTGGGTCTGGCCTCGGCTGGTGTCGCACTTCACCCGACGTCATCTCTGCTGGTCTTCGGGTATAAAGGCATCAGCCGACGCCATTTTCCTCAGTCTTTCTTGCCGCGTGGCGCCCGAAGCAGAAGCTGTTCGCAAGTGCCGGCCGGTCAGATCCAGAGATTATTACTACCGCATACTACTTCGAAGACTTCTAAAAGCTAAGTACCCGTTGGGGACTCTTTCTTGCCTCAGCCGATGTCAGAAAAAGTGAATAACTGTTTAACTTGTGGGAAACAAATACCTCATAAAGATTTCCACTCTTACTGCTTACCTTGTTTAGGCCCAGACCACGACGTAGCAGCCTGTTTAGCCTGTGCTTCCTTCAACCGACGAGCGCTTAGGCGTCAGTCGGAGTTTGCTGAACAGTTTTTCGGCTCAGATTTTGCGTACATTATGCCGTCGGATGCTCCGAATTCTCAAATTGTTAAGAAACGCAAAGAAAAGACCGACACTCGCGGTCCGCGGTTTCGGCCGAAACCACGGTTAAGCAAACCGCGAGTGTCTCGGTTTCGGCCGAAACCGAGCAAACAGGTCAATCTTCAGCCAAATCCATGACTACTACCGAGGCTCCTGCTACCCTAGTTGAATCGGCCTCTGAAGTTTTGCCTACTAATGTGGTTTCTCTAGAATTATCGGACACCATCCCTTTGGATGTCTCTACCCCAGCACGTGGTGCTGCTAGGCCTCCTGCAGCCATGTCTATAAAGGCCTTTGCCAGGGCTAAAGCAGCCAAAACTGCTAAGTCTGTGCCTGTTAAGCCCCCCTCTCACAGGCCCAGTTCCAGTTCCCAAATGCTTACTCTGGCAGAGGATCTCATCTCTTTAATAAGGGGATCCCAATCTCACCCAGACAGGGCCTCTCAACCTCCAGAAAAGAGACCTAGAGCAGAGCCCCCTGAGCCAGTGTCCTCAGATGACTCTTCTGATGATTCAGACAATACAGACCATCCAGAGGCTCCTTTTTCTACTTATGAAGATTCCGATGCTGAAGAATCTATTCCTTCTGCCTCTTCACCAGAGGAATTTTCCTTTGGGGAAACCTTACATGCCATGAGAGAGCAATTCCAATGGCAGGGACAAGATTTCTCAGATTCAAGAAAAAGGCTTAGGACCTTTCTACACTTACCACAACATAGGCCCTTATCTATACCTCCAGTTCTTCCTGTTGTGGATGATGCATTTAATGATGTTTGCACTGCTCCTGATACTTTACCTCCAGCCCCTGCCAAGCCCGATAGGTTTTACAGGGTACGGACACTCATCACCACCTATACAAGGCTCCCTTGCAGATCCTGAGACTATCTCCCAGGGCCTAAGGCAGTAGCTCGACCTCAGCTAAAACCCTCTCCCTTCTGAAAGGGAATCCAGGTCCTTAGAGAGATGGGGTAAAAGTATACACCTCTGCTACTCTCTCAGCTAGAGCTTTGAACTGTCAGTTTCATATGATCCAATACCAAGAGTTTATGCTTGATCAGTTAACTAAGAAACTGTCCTCTGATGATTCCTTAGATAAGAAATATGTTTTAGAAATGGTGAATAACATTCAGCAGGTTAGTAACCATTCTTTAAAATGTGGCTATGATGCACTGGAGGCTTCATTTAGATCAGCCATGACTGGCACAGTTATAAGAAGGCATGCATGGTTGAAAGAGCAGGTCTTGCCGGATCATGTCAAAGCAAAACTATTAGATGCTCCTATGGATAAGGTCAGTCTATTTGCTACTCCTGCCCAGCAAGTAATGAAGAAAATGGAAGAGAAGGCAAAATCTGTACAAACAGTTAAAGATTTCTTACAGGTTCAGCCCCCAAGGTTTAGCAGGAACTGGCCTTCCAAAAATTGGTCCTTTCCAGACTCCTCTAAATCTCAGAGAGGCAGGAATAGACGTTCCAGAGGCAGAAATCAATCCAGAGGAGGTGCCTACAGAGGACGCCAGTGGCAAGGCAATAACCAACGAGGCACAGACACAACCACTGCCACTACAACAGGACAAACACAGTGACTTGGCTCTGACACCGCCTTCCAGGGAACAAATAGCAGCACCCTTAGGCGGAAAGTTAGCCTTATTTTCAAAAATTGGCACTATATCACAAGAGACAAGTGGATTTTGCAAACTATAGACCAAGGCTACAGGTTTCATTTCCACACCTTACCAGTAAAAGAGGAATGCCAAACCTACCACCAAATCAAAAACAGAAGCTCTAAAACAGATAGCTCAATTAACAAAGATGAGAGCTGTGGAAAGGGTGCCACCTACAGAACAGGGCAAAGGATTTTATTCCAGACTCTTCCTAGTACCAAGAAAAGAGAAAAGTTGGAGACCTATTCTCGACCTGTCCGCTTTAAACACATACATCATTGTTCCAAAATTCAAAATGCTGACCCTACGGCAACTTCTTCCCATGCTGGGCAAGGAGTGTTGGCTGGTAACTCTAGATCTCAAGGAGGCATACCTGCACGTCCCCATATGACCAAATTGCAGAAGATACCTCAGATTTCTTGCAGGATCAGAGCATTATCAATTCTCAGCATTGCCCTTTGGCTTATCTACTGCCCAGAGTATTCACAAAATGCCTGGCATCAGTAATCGCTCATTGCAGGCTACAGGGAATCCAAATTTATCCATACCTGGACGACTGCCTGATACAAGCGGACAACAAAAGCAAGCTGACACAAGACTTACAAAGAGTCATTTGCTTACTGCAAGCCCTGGGATATACAGTCAATTTAAAAAAGTCAAGACTGATACCATCCCAAACAAGAACATTCTTGGGTGCAGAATTGGACACAGTAAAACAGATGGCATTCCTAACTGCAGAAAAACAAGAACATCTCCCTCTTTACTTCTTGGCATTAACAAAGCAGAACAAACTAACAGCAAGGAAAGTACTGCAGGCCTTGGGCTTCATGGCATCATGCATAATCCTGGTCCCCCATGCCAGACTGCATATGAGAAAGCTACAGTGGTACCTAAAGAATTTATGGTCTCAACACAGGCACAGCTTAGAAACCGAAATACCACTAATCCCATGCCTGAAACAAGAGTTCCTATGGTGGGCTCAAGCATGCCAGTCAAACCCAGGTTTGCCCTTCCACAACATTCAAGCAAGCCAAACCATCACGACGGATGCCTCAGACCTAGGTCGGGGGGCCCACATGCTGGACAAATGCATTCAAGGATTATGGACTCCAGATCAGCTGCACCTGCACATAAATCAAAAAGAAATGCTGGCAGTAAAACTAGCAATCCAGAATTTCAGACCATTCCTCAAAGAAGGCCAATTATTGATAAGGACAGACAACACCACAGTCATGTGGTACATCAACAAACAGGGAGGCACTCATTCATACCCCCTATGTCGAATGGCTCTGGACCTATGGAATATGACTCTGAGCTACAACATCCAGTTACAGGCAATATTTATACCGGGAAAAGAAAACATCCTAGCAGACATGTTAAGCAGAACTACCTTGGATGCTCACGAATGGATGCTACACCCCGACATCTTCAAGGCCATCACAAAAAAATGGGGAATGCCACAAATAGACCTATTCGCATCCCCACTCAATCACCAGATCAAGAAATTCTGCACAAGGACATACCACCCACTGGCTTGGAAGGTGGACTCTCTATCCTTCAGTTGGAAAGACCTGACAGCATATGCATTTCCACCTCTTCCTTTGATGCAAAAGGTACTACTGAAAATCAAAGAGGAACGTCCAAGGATAATTCTGATAGCTCCAAATTGGCCAAGACAACATTGGTATCCTTTGCTAAGGAGCATGTCTCGGGGAGGAACGTGGACACTACCTCTGATTCCTTTGATGTTAACTCAGAGCGACTACAACATCATGCATCCAAACCTGAAAACTCTACAACTGACTGCCTGGAACATTACATAAGAGCAACTAACCCAGATTTATCCCAAAGGGTTAAAGACATTATCCTTGAGGCCCACAGACCTTCAACAAGAAGGAACTATGCAGGAAAATGGAAAAGGTTTGTCATTTGGAGTTCTGAAAGAGGAAAAGATGTGTCAAAGATAGATATTGCCAACATCCTGGAGTATTTGGCAGAGCTTCTCCATACAGGCCTGTCCTATTCCTCCATCAAGATACATGCATCAGCTATTTCTGCAGAATACAGCTTCGATCCCCCTGTCTTCTCACACCCTCTACTCAGGCAGTTCCTCAGAGGAATCAAGAATGTAAAACCTCCTAGGAAACCACCATTACCAGCATGGGACTTGAACTTTGTGCTAGAAAAATTGACACTCCCTCCATTCGAACCAGCAGCAACAGCAGACCTTCAACACCTATCCTGGAAAACTGCTTTCCTACTGGCAATTACTTCAGCAAGGAGGGTTTCGGAACTACAGGCCTTAATGGCAGTACAACCCTTCCTAATCTTCCATCAAGATAGAGTGTCCATGAGAACTAATCCTACATTTATGCCTAAGGTGGTATCCAGAGTGTCTCTAAACCAGGCAATCCACCTACCTACCTTCTTTCCCAATCCACAGAACAGGGGGGAAAGACTGCTGCATACCTTGGATGTACACAGACAGTTGCGCTACTACCTGGACAGAACCAAGGGCAATAGAAAAACTGACCAGTTTCTAGTAGCTTATGCAACAGGAAGGGAAGGAAAAGCAATTTCCAAACAGACAATCTCCAAGTGGATAGGAAATTGCATAAGATTCTGTTACTCCTACCATGGAAAGCAAATTCCACAGAACATAAGGCCTCATTCTACAAGGGCTACAGCCACTACCACAGCTTTCTTACGAGGAGTGGCTACCAAGGACATTATTGAGGCGGCTACTTGGACCTCCGTGCATACATTTGCCAAGCATTATAACTTACCTCTATACTCTAGATCCCGAGCAGGCTTTGCCACTGCTGTTTTGCAAGGGATCCTAACTACACCATAATTCTTCTTCCTCCTCCCTAGTTTGGCTATGGTATTCTACCCATTTGTTAGGACTGCAGATGCATCCTTGAAGGACATAGTACAGTTTTGTACCTACCATAAATGTAGATGTCCGAACAGGATAGCATCTGCAGTCAGGATTACCCACCCTCCTTCCCCTCTGTGGTACTCCTAGGGTATTTACCCTCCTAATAGCTAGCTGGGGGGGATCTCTTATGGTGTATTTGTTTGTATATATGTACATACATGTTTATTTTTTGTGTTTGCCTTCTACTTTTTTGGAAACATTGGCATTTATCCAAAATTTAGCTTTCCAAGAGGGCAACTGGCATCTGGGGCAAGAAACACTGAGGAAAATAGCATCGGCTGATGCCTTTATGCCCGAAGACCAGCAGAGATGACGTCGGGTGAAGTGCGACACCAGCCGAGGCCAGACCCAGACTTTGGAATCCGGCCGACCGAAGGGCTGCCTGACGACAGGACAACCCATTTGTTAGGACTGCAGATGCTATTCTGTTCGGACATCTACATTTATGGTAGGTACAAAACTGTACTTTTCAGCCCATGTGACTTCAGTTTTGCGTTCCATTCTCCTTATCTGTACCCAGTTTCAGCCCATGTGTCTTCAGTTTTGCATTCCATTCTCTGTTATCTGTACTCAGTTTCAGCCCATGTGACTTCAGTTTTGCGTTCCATTCTCCTTATCTGTACTCAGTTTCAGCCCATGTGACTTCAGTTTTGCATTCCATTCTCCTTATCTGTACTCAGTTTCAGCCCATGTGCCTTCAGTTTTGCGTTCCATTCTCCTTATCTGTACTCAGTTTCAGCCCATGTGCCTTCAGTTTTGCATTCCATTCTCCTTATCTGTACTCAGTTTCAGCCCATGTGACTTCAGTTTTGGATTCCATTCTCCTTATCTGTACTCAGTTTCAGCCCATGTGCCTTCAGTTTTGCATTCCATTCTCTCTTATCTCTACTCAGTTTCAGCCCATGTGACTTCGGTTTTGTGTTCCATTCTCCTTATCTGTACTCAGTTTCCGCCCCTGTGCCTTCAGTTTTGCATTCCATTCTCCTTATCTGTACTCAGTTTCAGCCCATGTGCCTTCAGTTTTGTGTTCCATTCTCCTTATCTGTACTCAGGTTCAGCCCCTGTGCCTTCAGTTTTGCTTTCCATTTTCCTTATCTGTACTCAGTTTCAGCCCGTGTCACTTCAGTTTTGCATTCCATTCTCATCTGTACTCAGTTTCAGCCCATGTGCCTTCAGTTTTGTGTTACATTCTCCTTATCTGTACTCATTCAGCCCATGTGCCTTCAGTTTTGTGTTCCATTCTCCTTATCTGTACTCAGCTTCAGCCCATGTGACTTCAGTTTTGTGTTCCCTTCTCATTATCTGTACTCAGTTTCAGACCATGTGCCTTCAGTTTTGTGTTCCATTCTCCTTATCTGTACTCAGTTTCAGCCCATGTGCCTTCTGTTTTGCGTTCCATTCTCCTTATCTGTACTCAGTTTCAGCCCATGTGACTTCAGTTTTGCATTCCATTCTCCTTATCTGTACTCAGTTTCAGCCCATGTGCCTTCAGATGTCCTTCAAGAATGCAACTGCAGTCATAACATATGGGTTGTCTTGCCTCAGGCAGCCCTCGGTCGGCCGGATTCCAAAGTCTGGGTCCGACGTCGGCTGATGTCGCATTTTTCTCCGATGTCAGAGCGGCTGGAGTACATAAGCATCAGCCGACGCCATTTTCTCCAGTCTTTCTTGCCGCGCGGTGCCCGAAGCAGAATCAGTTCGCAAGTGCCGGTCGGTCAGCTCCTGTATTCTTCGATTCTGAAGTCATCAAAAAAGCTAAGTACCCCGTTGGGGACCTTTTCTTGCCTCAGCCGATGTCAGGAATTACTGAAAAAGTTAACAATTGTCTTTCTTGTGGTAAACAAATACCTCATAAGGATTTCCACTCTTACTGTCTTCCTTGCCTTGGCCCAGACCATGACGTCTCGGCCTGTGTAGCCTGTGCTCGCTTCAACAAGCGCACTCTCAGGCGCTGGGCGGAGTTCGCTGAAGATTTTTTCGGCGAAAAATTTGCTTATACAATGCCGTCGGAACTTTCAACATCACAAACTCCCAAGAAATGAAAAGACCGGGACCGACATCCTCGGCCCGCGTCTACCACCGACTCCATGCCAAAACCTACCGCGAGTGCTCCGGTTCCCCCTGAGACGGTTATTCCACCGCTCCGAACTGAAGACACCGCATTACCGACGACTCCGATTCCGGATATCACACCGACGCCGGTTATTGATTTTCCTCCGGATACCGAAACCGAGGAAATGCCCGAGACCATTGCTGTAGATAAGGTCACTCCTGCACATGGTGCTGCCAGGCCTCCTATGGCCATGTCTATTAAGGCCTACACTAGGGCTAAGGCAGCCAGCAAGACCAAGCATCTTACTGCTAAAGCCTTACCTCAGCCTACTCCAGAGACACAAATTATGACTATGGCTGCTGACTTAATTTCTATGATTAGAGGTTCACAGGCCCATCCTGAGAGAGTATCCCAGCCTCCTTCTGATAAATGGCCCCGGGTTGAACCCTCTGACCCTATTCCTTCAGATGAATATTCTGAGGACTCTGTCCACTCTGATGGCCAGGAAGAGCGCTTCCAGACCTATGAGGACTCGGATGCAGAGGATTCCATCCCCTTGGCCTCCCCTCCTGAGGATATTTCTTTTGGGGAAGTTCTGCATACCATGAGGGAACATTTCAAGTGGCAAGGCCAGGAATATTCTGATTCCAGAAAGCGCCTTCGGACTTTCCTTAAAAAGCCCCAGCACAGGCCCTTAGCTATCCCTCCTGTGCTTGATGTTTTGGATGATTTATATTCTGACTCTAGTGTTACCCCTGACTCTCTTCCTCCTGCTCCAGCCAAGCCAGACAGGTATTACAGGGTCCCAGAAACACATTCCCATTTATTCAGGGCCCATACTGCTGATTTGGAAACTATTTCTCAGGGGCCTAAAGGTGTTTCAGCTTCCACCTCTAAAAATCCTTTGCCCTCCAATAGGGAAGCTAGGTCATTAGAGATGGGGTAAAAGGTTTACACTTCCACTACTTTATCTATGAGAGCTTTGAATTGCCTTTTCATATGTTACAATATCAGGATTTCCTGTTAGAAGATTTACAGAAAACATTGGCCTCTCCTGATCCTTTAGACAGGAAGTCTTTGCAGGAAGCTGTACATAACTCTCAGCAAGTAAGCAACCACTTCCTGCAGTGTGGATATGATGCACTGGAAGCTTCATGTAGGGCAGCTATGACAGGGGCAGTCATTCGTAGACATGCATGGTTAAAAGATCAACCTCTACCAGATCATGTAAAGGCAAAACTTCTGGATGCACCTTAGGAAAAGAACAAGCTTTTTGGTGCTAATGCTAAGGATGTGTTAAAGTCCATCGAGGAAGAAGCAAAATCAGTTCAGACGGTGAAAGATTTCCTCCAGGTTCAACCCCCCAGATTCAGTAGGAATTGGCCTTCAAAAAACTGGTCCTTTCCTAATCCTGAAAAATTTCAAAGGGGTAAAAACAGACGTGGCCGAGGAAGAGGACAATACAGAGGTACTTACAGGGGACGACAATGGCAGCCAGCAAACCAAAGAAGTGACACAGGGGTTTCACCTGCCCCACAGCCACAATCTCAATGACTTTCCTCTACTTCCGCCTACCAGGGAACAAATAGAAGCTCCCTTGGGTGGGAAATTATCTCTGTTTGCAGACAATTGGCACAGACTAACAAAGGACAAATGGATTTTGGACATTATAGACCGAGGTTACAGGTTCCATTTTCATACCTTACCAAGAAAACAAGGCATGCCAAACCTACCACAAAACCAGAGGGCAGAGGCTATCAAGCAAATCTCTCTGCTGACTTGGATGAAAGCAATAGAAAGAGTTCAACAACAAGAACAAGGCCAGGGGTTTTACTCAAGACTGTTCCTTGTTCCAAGAAAAGAATCTCAATGGAGACCAATACTGGATTTGTCCACATTAAACACTTTTCTCATAGTACCAAAGTTCAAAATGCTGACTCTACAGCAACTCCTTCCCATGCTGGGCAAGGGGTCTTGGCTGATTACTCTGGACCTCAAGGAGGCATACCTGCATGTCCCTATCAGACACAGCTGCAGAAGATACCTCAGATTTCTTGCAGGGCCAGAGCATTATCAATTCTCAGCATTGCCATTTGGCTTATCTACTGCACCCAGAGTATTCACAAAATGCCTGGCTTCAGTAATTGCTCATTGCAGGCTCCAGGGGATGCAGATTTACCCGTACCTGGACGACTGCCTCATACAAGCGGACGACAAATTGATGTTGACAAAAACTTGGACTATGTCATACGATTATGTCAAGCTCTGGGATACACAGTCAACTTCCAAAAGTCAAGACTTCAGCCATCCCAGCAAATAATCTTCTTAGGAGCCAAATTAGACACAGCCTCTCAAATGGCTTACCTAACAGAAGACAAGCAAGAGAAGTTAACTCATTATTTCAAAGGTTTGGCAAAACTTACCCAGATGACTGCAAGGAGATTCCTACAGGCCCTGGGCTACATGGCATCCTGCATTCTCCTGGTTCCATTAGCAAGACTACACATGAGAAAGCTTCAATGGTACCTAAAAGCCTATGGTCTCAGCACAGCAACAACTTAGAGACAACCATACCGCTCATTCCATGCCTACAAAAGGAATTCCTATGGTGGGCCTCGGTAAGCCAGGCAAACACAGGTATGTCATTCAAAAAACCACAGATAACACAGACCATGACCACAGATGCCTCAGACCTTGGATGGGGGGCGCACATGGAAGGCAGGTGTATACAAGGACAATGGTCTCCAAAGGAAACACATCTGCACATAAACCAAAAGGAAATGCTGGCAGTAATGCATGCCATCGAGGCCTTTCAACACCAACTTCAGCAAGGCCATTTACTGATACGGACAGACAACACCACTGTGATGTGGTATATAAACAAGCAAGGCGGCACCCATTCTTATCCCCTTTGCAGACTGACAATGCATCTTTGGGAAAAATCACTGAGCCTAAACATTCAGTTACAATCCCAGTTTGTTCCAGGCAAGGACAATGTGCTGGCGGACAGCCTAAGCAGGAATTTCACAGATCCACACGAGTGGAGGTTACATCCGAAAATCTTCACACAGCTCACTTCGACATGGGGCAGGCCAGAAGTAGACCTATTTGCCTCTCACCTCAACCATCACTTACAAAAATTCTGCTCAAGGACATACCATCCACAAGCTTGAAAAATAGATGCTCTCTCATTCAACTGGAACTCCCTAAAAATCTATGCATTCCCACCTCTGCCACTGATGACCTCAGTATTACTAAAGATCAAAGCAGAGAGACCCAAGGGGATCCTAATAGCTCCGGACTGGCCAAGACAACACTGGTATCCACTACTACGGAGCATATGTCACACCAAGAAGTGGGCCCTTACCCAATGGCCTCTACTTTTGACTCAACACAACTTCAAAACAGTGCATCCAAACCTTCAGACACTGCAGCTAACAGCCTGGGAGATCCCATGAATAACCTCAACCTATCTCTCTCCAAGGAAGTTCAGCAGATACTAACAGAGGCTCGAAGACCATCCACCAGAAAGGTTTACTTAGCAAAATGGAAGAGATTCAGCATTTGGAATACCAGCAAGGGACATGATGCATCATTATTGAACATCCCACTCATCCTGGAATATTTGGTAGATATGCTAAAGAATGGACTTTCATATTCTTCCATAAAGATACATGCATCAGCTATTTCAGCTAGATATAACACTGATCCACCTGTCTTTTCACATCCTTTGCTAAGGCAATTCCTCAGGGGAATCAAGAACATAAAGCCACCAAGAAAGGCTCCAGTGCCAGCCTGGGACCTCAATTTTGTTCTAGAAAAACTGACTCTACCTCCATTTGAGCCAGCAGCTTCAGTTGACTTGCAATTTCTCTCAAGGAAGACAGCTTTCCTGTTGGCAATTACCTCAGCAAGAAGGGTTTCGGAACTACAGGCCCTAATGGCAATACCACCGTTCATAATTTTCCACAGAGACAGGGTTGCATTAAGGACCAACCCTACTTTTATGCCAAAGGTGGTATCTAGGGTTTCTTTAAATCAAGCTATTCATCTGCCTGCTTTCTTCCCCAATCCTGAGAATAAGGGAGAAAGACTGTTACATACCATGGACATTCACAGACAACTTTGATACTACCTGGACAGAACCAAGACCAGTAGGAAGTCTGAACAACTTTTTGTAGCTTACGCCCCTGCAGTCCAAAGAAAAGCAATTTCAAAACAGACTATTTCAAAATGGATTGGACATTGCATCAGATTCTGTTATTCCTTTCATGGAAAGACTGTTCCAGCCAATGCCAGACCACATTCCACCAGAGCTACAGCCACCTCTACAGCATTCTTAAGAGGGGTGCCTACTAAGGACATTCTAGAAGCTGCTACATGGAGCTCCGTGCATACATTCTCCAAACACTACAATCTTCCTCTATACTCCAGATCCAGAGCAGGCTTTGCTTCGGCAGTCCTGCAGGGTTTGATTGCCACACCATCTTTTTCCTAGAGCATTCCTGCTACCCCAGCTAAGCTATGGTATTCTACCCATATGTTATGACTGCAGTTGCATTCTTGAAGGACGTAGTACAGTTTTGTACCTACCATAAATGTAGATGTCCGATAGATATGCAACTGCAGTCAGATTTTCCCTCCCTCCATACCCCTCTATGCCTAGGGTCCACTCCTATCCCTGTTTCTCTTAGCTGGGGATATCTGTTATGGTGTATCTGTTTATTGCTCATTTATTTGTCTGGAATCCTGTTTTTGTCTTCCAATTTGATTACAGCCTTCCTTGGAGGGCACTTGGCATCTGGGGCAAGAAACACTGAAGAAAATGGCGTCAGCTGATGCTTATGTACTCCAGCCGCTCTGACGTCGGAGAGAAATGCGACATCAGCGGCGCCGGACCCAGACTTTGGAATCCGGCCGACCGAGGGCTGCCTGAGGCAGGACAACCCATATGTTATGACTGCAGTTGCATATCTATCGGACATCTACATTTATGGTAGGTACAAAACTGTACTTTTTGGATTCCATTCTCCTTATCTGTACCCAGTTTCAGCCCATGTGCCTTCAGTTTTGCATTCCATTCTCTGTTATCTGTACTCAGTTTCAGCCCATGTGACTTAGTTTTGTGTTCCATTTTCCTTACCTGTACTCAGTTTCAGCCCATGTGACTTCAGTTTTGCATTCCATTCTCATCTGTACTCAGTTTCAGCCCATGTGCCTTCAGTTTTGTGTTACATTCTCCTTATCTGTACTCAGTTTCAGCCCATGTGCCTTCAGTTTTGTGTTCCATTCTCCTTATCTGTACTCAGTTTCAGCCCATGTGACTTCAGTTTTGCGTTCCCTTCTCCTTATCTGTACTCAGTTTCAGCCCATGTGCCTTCAGTTTTGTGTTCCATTCTCCTTATCTGTACTCAGTTTCAGCCCATGTGCCTTCAGTTTTGCGTTCCATTCTCCTTATCTGTACTCAGTTTCAGCCCATGTGACTTCAGTTTTGCATTCCATTCTCCTTATCTGTACTCAGTTTCAGCCCATGTGACTTCAGTTTTGCGTTCCCTTCTCCTTATCTGTACTCAGTTTCAGCCCCTGTGCCTTCAGTTTTGCGTTCCATTCTCATCTGTACTCAGTTTCAGCCCATGTGACTTCAGTTTTGCATTCTAGTCCCCTTATCTGTACTCACTTTCAGCCCATGTGACTTCAGTTTTGTGTTCCATTCTCCTTATCTGTAATCAGTTTCAGCCCATGTGCCTTCAGTTTTGCATTCCATTCTCTTTATCTGTACTCATTTTCAGCCCATGTGACTTCAGTTTTGCATTCCATTCTCCTTATCTGTTCTCAGTTTCAGCCCATGTGACTTCAGTTTTGCGTTCCATTCTCCTTATCTGTACTCAGATGTCCTTCATGGATGCATCTGCAGTCATTACAGCTGGGTTGTCCTGTCGTCAGGCAGCCCTTCAGTCGGCCGGATTCCAAAGTCCGGGTCCGGCTTCGGCTGATGTCGCACCTCACCCGACGTCATCTCCATTGGCCTTCGGGTATAAAAGCATCAGCCGACGCCATTTTCTTCAGTCTTTCTTGCCGCGTGGCGCCCGAAGCAGAAGCTGTTTGCAAGTGCCGGTCGGTCGGATCCAGAGATTATTTCTACCGAATACTACTTCGAAGACTTCTAAAGCTAAGTACCCCGTTGGGGACTCTTTCTTGCCTCAGCCGATGTCAGAAAAAGTTAATAATTGTTTAACCTGTGGGAAACAAATACCTCATAAGGATTTCCACTCTTACTGTCTGCCTTGCTTAGGCCCAGCCCACGACGTAGCAGCCTGTTCGGCCTGTGCTTCCTTCAACCGACGAACGCTTAGGCGTCGGTCGGAGTTTGCTGAACAGTTTTTCGGTTCTGAATTTGCGTACATTATGTCGTCGGATCCTCCGACTTCACTTGCTGCCAAAAAACGCAAAGATAAAGACCGACACTCGCGGTCCGCGGTTTCGGCCGAAACCATGCCTAAACAACCGCGAGTGTCTCGGTTTCGGCCGAAACCGAGAAAACTGCTCTAACTGCATCTGAATCTATCCCTACAGCTGAGGCCCCGGCTACAGCTCTTGAACCAACCTCAGAAATTTTATCCACTACCAATGACTTATCAGACACCATTCCCCTGGATGTCTCTACCCCAGCACGTGGTGCTGCTAGGCCTCCAGCAGCCATGTCCATTAAGGCCTACGCCAGGGCTAAAGCAGCCAAGTCTTCTAAAACAGTGCCTGTTAAACCCCCCTCCAGGCCCTCTTCTAGTTCTCAAATGCTTACTTTGGCAGAAGACTTAATTTCATTAATTAGAGGATCTCAATCTCACCCAGACAGGGCCTCACAGCCCCCAGAGAAGAGACCTAGAGTAGAGCCCCCTGAACCAGTGTCTTCTGATGATTCGGCTGAAGAATCAGACTTAACTGACCAGCCAGAGGCCCCTTTCTCCAATTTTGAAGATTCTGACGCTGAAGAATCTATTCCAGCTGCTTCTCCTCCAGAAGAATTCTCTTTTGGGGAAACCTTGCATGCCATGCGAGAGCATTTCCAATGGCAGCAACAAGATTTTTCAGATTCCAGAAAAAGACTTCGGACCTTTCTGCGCCTTCCTCAGCACAGGCCCTTAGCTATACTTCCTGTTCTCTCTGTGGTAGATGATGCTTTCAATGATGTCTGCTCTGCTCCAGATTCATTACCCCCAGCCCCTGCCAAACCAGACAGATTTTACAGGGTGCCAGATACTCATCACCACCTTTACAAGGCTCCTCTTGCAGATCCTGAATCTATATCCCAGGGTCCCAAGGCAGTAGCTGCGACCATAACTAAAAACCCTATTCCGTCTGAAAGGGAAGCAAGGTCATTAGACAGATGGGGTAAAAAGGTTTACACTTCAGCTACTCTCTCAGCTAGAGCTTTAAACTGTCAATTTCACATGATACAATACCAAGAGTTTATGCTTGATCAGTTAACTAAAAAACTAACCACTGATGAATCTATTGACAAGAAATATGTATTAGAAATGTTAAATAACATACAACAGGTTAGTAACCATTCCTTAAAATGTGGCTATGATGCACTGGAGGCTTCATTTAGATCAGCCATGACTGGCACAGTCATAAGAAGACATGCATGGCTAAAGGAGCAACCTCTACCGGATCATGTAAAAGCTAAGTAGCTAGATGCTCCTATGGATAAAACAAGTTTGTTTGGTACACCTGCACAGCAGGTTATAAAGAAAATGGAAGAAAAAGCAAAATTAGTTCAAACAGTTAAAGATTTCCTGCAGGTTCAACCCCCAAGGTTTAGCAGGAACTGGCCTGCCAAAAATTGGTCCTTTCCTGACTCCACAAGATTTCAAAGGGGCAGAAATAGACGTCCCAGAGGCAGAAACCAATCTAGAGGTGGTGCCTACAGAGGACGACAGTGGCAAAGTAACAACAGAGGCTCGGACACAAACACTGCCACTACAACAGCACAGCCACAGTGACTTAATCCTAAATCCACCTACCAGGGAACAAATAGCAGCTCCTCTAGGCGGAAAGCTAACCTTATTTTCAAAGGACTGGCACCACATAACAAAAGACAAGTGGATTTTACAAACCATAGATCAAGGTTACCGATTCCACTTTCACACTTTACCAGTCAAAAGAGGAATGCCAAACCTACCCCCAAATCAAAAAATAGAAGCTCTACGACAGATAATGGAGTTAGTAAACATGAGAGCTGTGGAAAAAGTACCAACAGCAGAGCAAGGAAAGGGGTTCTACTCCAGACTATTCCTAGTTCCAAGAAAGGAAAAAAGTTGGAGACCAATTCTCGATCTGTCCACCTTAAATTCATACATCATTGTTCCAAAATTCAAAATGCTGACCCTACAGCAACTTCTTCCCATGCTGGGCAAGGAGTGTTGGCTGGTAACTCTAGATCTCAAGGAGGCATACCTGCACGTCCCTATTCGACCAATCTGCAGAAGATACCTCAGATTTCTTGCAGGATCAGAGCACTATCAATTCTCAGCATTGCCTTTTGGCTTATCTACTGCGCCCAGAGTATTTACAAAATGCCTGGCATCAGTAATCGCCCATTGCAGACTTCAGGGAATTCAAATTTACCCATACCTGGACGACTGCCTGCTACAAGGGGACAACAAAAGCAAGTTGACAACAGATTTGCAAAGGGTCATTTACTTGCTACAAGCACTGGGATACACAGTCAATTTACAAAAATCAAGGCTGATACCATCCCAAACAAGGACATTCTTGGGAGCGGAATTGGACACAGTAAGACAAATGGCATTCCTAACTACAGAAAAACAAAAAGAACTCCCTCTTTACTTCTTGGCACTAACAAAACTGAACAAGTTAACAGCGAGAAAGGTTCTGCAGGCCTTGGGTTTCATGGCATCATGCATAATTTTGATCCCATTTGCCAGACTTCATATGAGAAAACTACAGTGGTACCTAAGGAATTTATGGTCCCAGCACAGGCACAGCCTAGAAACAGAAATCCCATTAATTCCATGCATAAAACAGGAGTTCCTATGGTGGGCTCAGGCATGCCAGTCAAACCCAGGCCTTCCCTTTCACAGAGGTCAAGCAAGCCAGAACATCACAACAGATGCTTCAGACCTAGGATGGGGGGCCCACCTGATGGACAAACGCGTGCAAGGATTGTGGACTCAGGATCAACTTCACCTGCACATCAACCTAAAAGAAATGCTGGCAGTAAAACTGGCAATCCAAAAGTTCAGACCATTTCTCAAAGAGGGCCAGTTGATGATAAGGACAGACAACACCACAGTCATGTGGTACATCAACAAACAGGGAGGCACTCATTCATACCCCCTATGCAGACTGACCTTGGAACTGTGGACCCTGGCACTCAGCTACAACATTCAACTCCAGGCAATGTTTGTACCAGGAAAAGAAAATACTCTAGCAGACATATTAAGCAGAACCACATCAGATGCTCACGAATGGCACCTACACCCGGACATCTTCAAGACCATCACAAAGAAATGGGGAAGGACTCAGATAGACCTATTCGCATCACCCCAAAACCACCAGCTCCAAAAATTCTGCACAAGGACATTCCACCCATTAGCATGGAAAGTGGATTCTCTCTCCTTCAGCTGGAAAGGCCTAACAGCATATGCATTCCCACCTTTTCCCTTGATACACAAAGTATTACTAAAAATCAAGGAAGAACAGCCAAGGATAATCCTGATAGCTCCAAACTGGCCAAGACAACACTGGTACCCACTGCTGAGGAGCATGTCTCGGAACAATATGTGGCCAATACCCCTGATGCCTTTGATGCTAACTCAGAACAACTACAGCACCATACATCCAAACCTGAAAACGCTACAACTAACTGCATGGAACATCACATAGCAGCAGCTAATCAAGAACTTTCCCAAAGAGTTAAAGACATTATTCTCGAAGCACGCAGACCTTCAACAAGAAGGAACTACGCTGGAAAATGGAAAAGGTTTGTCACTTGGAGTTCTGAAAAAGGAAAAGATGTGTCAAACATAGATATGCCTAACATTCTGGAGTACCTGGCCGAACTTCTCGATTCAGGCCTGTCCTACTCCTCCATCAAGATACATGCATCAGCTATTTCAGCAGAATACAGCTTTGATCCACCTGTTTTTTCACACCCTTTGCTCAGACAGTTCCTCAGAGGAATCAAGAATGTAAATCCTCCAAGGAAACCACCATTGCCAGCTTGGGACTTAAACTTCGTTCTAGAAAAGTTGACACTATCTCCCTTTGAACCAGCAGCAACTGCAGACCTACAGCACCTGTCTTGGAAAACTGCTTTCCTATTGGCAATTACTTCAGCAAGGAGGGTTTCAGAACTACAGGCCTTAATGGCAGTGCAACCCTTCCTAGTCTTCCACCAAGATAGAGTGACCATGAGGACTAATCCAACCTTTATGCCTAAGGTGGTATCCAGGGTGTCTTTAAACCAGGCACCACCTACCTACCTTCTTTCCCAACCCACAAAACAGAGGGGAAAGAATATTGCATACCTTGGATGTACATAGACAGCTACGCTACTACTTGGACAGAACCAAAAGCAACAGAAAGACTGACCAACTTTTTGTAGCCTATGCAACAGGAAGGGAAGGAAGAGCTATTTCCAAACAGACAATTTCCAAATGGATAGGAAATTGCATTCGATTCTGTTACTCCTTCCATGGAAAACCAATTCCACAGAACATAAGACCTCATTCTACAAGGGCAACAGCCACTACCACAGCATTCTTACGAGGAGTGGCAACCAAAGACATTATTGAGGCGGCTACTTGGACCTCCGTGCATACATTTGCCAAGCATTATAATTTGCCTCTATATTCCAGATCCCGAGCAGGATTTGCCACTGCTGTACTCCAAGGGATCCTAAACACACCATAATTTTCCTTTATCCTCCTCCCCTAGTTGGCTATGGTATTCTACCCAGCTGTAATGACTGCAGATGCATCCATGAAGGACATAGTACAGTTTTGTACCTACCATAAATGTAGATGTCCGAACTGGATAGCATCTGCAGTCAGGATTACCCTCCCTCCTTCCCCTCTGTGGTACCTCTAGGGTGTTTACCTCCCCCTAATAGCTAGCTGGTGGGGGGGAGTCTTTTATGGTGTATTTGTTTGTATATATGTACATACATGCTTATTTCTGTGTTTACCTATTTCTTTTTGGAAACATTGGCATTAGCATTCTATCCAAAATTTTTTTTAGCCTTCCAAGAGGGCTTCTGGCATCTGGGGCAAGAAACACTGAAGAAAATGGCGTCGGCTGATGCTTTTATACCCGAAGGCCAATGGAGATGACGTCGGGTGAGGTGCGACATCAGCCGAAGCCGGACCCGGACTTTGGAATCCGGCCGACTGAAGGGCTGCCTGACGACAGGACAACCCAGCTGTAATGACTGCAGATGCTATCCAGTTCGGACATCTACATTTATGGTAGGTACAAAACTGTACTTTTCAGCCCATGTGCCTTCAGTTTTGCGTTCCATTCTCCTTTTCTGTACTCAGTTTCGGCCCATGTGCCTTCAGTTTTGCGTTCCATTCTCCTTATCTGTACTCAGTTTCAGCCCCTGTGCCTTCAGTTGTGCATTCCATTTTCCTATCCTTTGCTGAAGTTCTTACTCAGAGTCTGTCTGTAATGACCCATAATCTGCATACCATAACTTTGTTGATCTGTCCCCCTCTGACCTGTTTGCTACTGTAGTCCATCACCAGTATGAACAGCAATGGCCTCAGAGCTGAACCCTGGTACACACCCATTCCCACTGGGAACCCTTCTGTGAGACCAAACAGTGCCTGTACTTGAGTCATTGGATTGTTTTACATAGCTTACACTAATTCTACCAATGTTTCTGGGACTTTGAACCACAAAGGACTGCCAAATAATCTGTCGTAAAACCTTGTCATATGCTTTCTCTAAGTCCAGGAATGCCCAGTTGGACTCTTTCCTCATTTCTTGCTTCTTAAGTATCTGTCTCTTTCCTAAATGAGGTCATTTGTGCTACAACCTGATCAGAATCCAAACTCCTCATCTCCAATCATACTTTCTACTGCTCCGCTTATTAATTTTTCAATAACCATCTCCAAAACATTCATGCAATGTGACAGAAGTTTGTCACATCTGTACTGACCTCAGCTGTGGATTTTTTTCTCCACTTTTTGTTTCTTGTCATACTATGAAAATCCTCAGGGCCACTAGATATGCTTCATTTT
>NC_056737.1:1426896820-1426921694 GCF_019279795.1 Protopterus annectens
GCTCTGGTGTCATGCAGCAGGGAAACTGAATCAAGTGCCATGGGTACTGATAATGATGACATCTGTGTAATGGCACAGGAAAGTATGCCAGTGTCCATCATTGGTCAGCTGATTGACAGTACACAGCTGTCAACCCCATCAATGTGCACAGTTATCCTGCCAATACACCCTTTGTCACTAATGTCCCTAGGTGATGGACAGCATACAGTGGGCATTGACCAGGGTAATGTGGTATCTGTGGCACATGCCTCCCCACACAGCAGCCATGGGCATGGCCCTGAGATGGTACCACACAGACAGATGTCCAGGGGTTCTTGTGGGAGCATCAGTGGGCGTACTGCCCCTGTCAGACATGCCCACAGAGGTCTTACAACCTCAGCTATGTTTTGGGCTGTCATGCAGGCACAGTCACGTATGAAATGGTACACCAGACATGGTCTGAGGGAGCTGACAGCATGTCGCACAGCCATGACTGACATGCATGACATTGCGGCTGCCATCCGTAATTTCACCAATGTCATAGACAGACGTTGTGGGGACATATTAGACCGGTTCCACAACTACATGTCCATGAGCCAGGGCGATGGTGGATGGCTGAGGCATCAATGTGGGCGTATGCCAGCAACAGCAGCAGCTGGCAGTCGTCACGGATGACAACAGGTCCGCGGCCACCCCCATAGTGCCAGCAGCAGCCCCAGCAATGCTGGGTCTGTGCTGTCATCAGACTGCCCCAGGAGACCACGTGCACGTGGCTCTGGCCAGGCCTGACAGGGATCTGTGTCCAGTCAACGAACACCTGCTTCTGATGACAGTACCCAGTCTGGGTTGGTACCGGATACGGTCCGTAGCCCCCCTGCAAGGCACAGGCACCGTGTCCGTGGCCAGAGACACTGATCTGTATGACCTGGCAGGTACAGTCTGTGGCTGTCCACAAACACCAGTATATGGCAGCCATGAGGTGGAACTGTGTGCATCCATACACACATGCGAATTGACAACACCTAGGGCTACCGCATACACGCACACACTGCATCAACATTGCCCCACCTTGTACTGCTGTCCCTCACCAACACACATACACATACATGTCAATTGGTGGTATCGGTGGCTGACTCAGGCATACCAAGTTCACACCCTGTGCATATGATGAAACTGTGCCACCTCCTGCAATCTGTAACATCAGTGCAGGTACAGGTTAACATGTTGCTGATGCACAGGGTGACTACATAGACGTGTAGTAATAGTATCATGTTGTTAACAGTACTGTGTGCTGAAATAATTGTGGGTATATCACAGCATGCCTGATGCAGCAAGGGTATGATTGTCATGTACTGTTGTTTACACCTATGGTAAGTACAATAGTGTATCATCTGCACATGTTGGCATACTGGTGGTAAGGATGTCAACAGAAGGCTACATACATAGGTAGCACAGGGGATAAGGTAATGAAAGTATTAATACGCAATGATGGACATGTAAACTGCAAGTGGCATGTTGCCCACACTGGACTGTGCAATGCGGATGTTTGAGGATGTTGATGTGTGCAGTACTACACGAATGGTACAGGACACACAGGAGCACCCTAGCACTGCAAGCTCACATCTCATACCATGCTAGACAGCCCCAACACACAAAACTAACTGTCACAGGAGGGAGAGTCCCCATACATGTCAGGGATACTGTGGTGGCAGGCCAGGTAGCATATGTCCTACTAAGTATGGAACCACTGAGTGAAGGCTCAGTGTCTGTTATTTGACATGTGTATTACTGCAGGTATGAGCACATGGGTTTCCATCCAGTTATTGTACATCCTGATGGTACATGGTCTGTACACTTGTGTGTGATGAGACTGGACCCTAGCCATCTGACCTGTGTATTTCCATGTACATATGCATAGTGCCTGCATATTTGCAGTGTTACATACTGGAAGTGGCACAGCTTGTTTGTTGTACAATGGACTACATGCAGCCCTGCTTACTGTCACTTTGTTTGCATGCATGTTTGCTTGCAGTTACCTTGGAATACTGATCCCACCTGCAATGCATAGTTACAGAGCTTCTGTGGACTCCTAGTGACATCTGCATAGCTTACTATATGTATGTCCATGTCTCACTTGACAGAACGTCACTGTTTGTCCTGTTCACATTTACGTTGCCTGTGACACATTGCATATGACTTACCTGGCATTTGTCCACGTGAGCAGTCATATATGCCACTGCTAACTAATCACAGGCACTACACCCCCACATACTCATCTTCTGTTGAACCACCTGCTTCACTAGGGGCGGCTTGCACCTGTCACCCCTGGGCTTTCGGATATTGGCAAAGGCTCTTGCTACCCCCTTAGTGCCTTTGTTAGGCAAGGCTCAAATGACAAACCCACCTTCATAGGTATCATAAGGGATAAGAAACTAAGAGTAATGCTACTCAACGCCAGAAGTCTAAACCTCAAGATGCATGCACTCGAAACTCTCCTTAGCATGGAGAACATCGATATCTGTGCAGTAACAGATACCTGGTTCAAGGCTACTGAGAGCACCCCAGCACTACCAGCTTATACCTCATACCATGCTTTTCAGCCCCACAACTTGGACTGAACCACAAAAGGAGGGGGAGTATTGATATTCATCAAAGATACCCACACCTCCAGGTTGGTGGCAAAGCACCAAGCATCAGAGACTATCCATGTGCAACTAACAATGGGTAAAACTGCCTTCCAGGTTATAGCCTGCTACCGACCACCCTCCCAAACCCAAGAACCGCACTCGGCCTTCCTGAGAACAGTGGAAAATATGAAGGTCTCTCCAAACACCATTATATTGGGCAACTTCAACTACCCAAACATAGACTGGGAGCATGACTCTAGTTCCAACACCCTAGCCCAAAGATTCCTAGAATATATGAACTCAAATGCTATGGAACAACTTGTTACCACTCCTACAAGAAGGGAAAACATACTGGACCTGATCATCACCAACATGGGGACTCTATGCTCCAGACCAGAAGTGTAACCCTCACTGGTAAGATCAGACAATACACTAATCTCACTGGATATTCACATCCCGACCCCATCCCCTGCCCAGAAAACCACAGTGAACAACTTCTCTAAAGCAAATTCACACTCCTCAAAACTGAGGTGGAAACCTTCAAAGCCCCCGGGCCTGTGGAAAATACGGACCAGACCGCAGATTCCTCTATATACGCATTCTATGGACACCTTCAGGAATGCATGGATCATTCGATCCTGAATAAAACCAAGACTCAATCTTCCAAAGGCAGACGTCCTGTCTGGTGGACCCCAGCCATAAACAAACTATACAATAGAAGGAGGAAGCTACTAAATGATGCAGCAAAATCCCAAAAAGGGAAGGCATCACTGATCAGTATTAGTAAAAAACTACGGGCACTCATAAGATTGTCTAAGGCCAGCTTCGAGAGAAAATTGCACAGGACACTAAGCATAATCAGAAGGCTTTCTTTAGTTATGTTAGGAACCTGGGTGGTAATTCCCAGATATGCTCAGTGGTAGTCCAAAATGTCAATAGAAACACCAAATCCACAGACATTGCCAACATCCTAGCTGACAGGTTCAGCGCAAACTCCCCCCCCCCTCCACACCAAAACGGCAAATATTTATTCCAGCAGAGTGCTGCCCCCCTGACATCTCAGATGCTCAGGTAAGAGCCGCCCTCTCCAAAGCAATACACACTGCATCAATGGGACCAGACAGTGTCCCGGGCTGTGTCCTACATGAACTCCAAGAAGAGCTACATGCAAACATAAAACTACTGTTCAATCCCAGCCTTACCACAGGATATGTGGCCAAAGAGTGGCGTACAGTAACAGTGGTCCCTCTACAGAAAGGTGGTGCTTCAACGGATCCTGGACACTATCGCCCCATAAGCCTGATTAGCTTGGTCTGCAAAGCTATGGAAAGGATCATCATGGACCTCATAAATAAATATATTGGGGACCTACAGACACTGGATCCTACCCAGTTTGGCTTTGTTAAGGGCAGATCCTGCCTCTCAAACCTGGTTGATTTCTTTGAAACAGTCACCAAGGCCATTGACGAGGGGAAGGTGGTCCACACAGCCTACCTGGACCTCGCAAAAGCCTTCAATACAATACCTCACTCGGGCATTCTAGAGAAGCTCACCAGCTTAAATATAAACCCCTATGTCGCTAGATGGATTGCACACTGGCTCCAGGATAGAACCCACATGGTTAGAATTGCTGGAGCCATGCCAGACTCCAAACCAGTTACAAGTGGTGTCCCACAAGGCTCAGTCCTGGGACCTCTCTTGTTCAGTATATATTTATCAGAGGTACAGGCCAACATGGAAGGACTGTGGCTGACCAAATTTGCAGTTGACTGCAAACTGGCTGGCATGATCGACTCTCCAGCCGACACAAGCATCCTCCAAAAGGGTCTCATAGAAACAGACAACTTGTGCCAGAGCCATGGCCTCAAGCTGAATGCCAAAAAGTGTATAGTCATCCCCTTTGGCAAAAACATAGTGCCCACAAAGTACCACATAGGTGGTAATACATTAAGTACAGAAGAAGTAATTATGGACCTGGGGACCCAAGTCGATAGCAATCTCTCATTTGACAACCATGTGGCCAAAGTGGTTAGAAAAACATTTTATATAGCCCACCTCATCATGAAGGAATTCACATCTAGATCAGGGGAGGACATTGTGCCTCTTTACTCATCCCTCATCAGGCCCATAATTGAGTACAATGCCCCTGTTGGGATGTACCTAACGAGACACCTGCAGCAACTGGAAAGACCCCAAAAGTACCTCACCAAGAGGATCAAAGGGCTCAAACAGATGCCATATGCTGACCGGTTAAAGAAACTCCAGCTCTACTCAGTGGCATACCGCCTGTTCAGAGGCGATCTGTGCCTGATGTTTAAAGCCATGTCAAACCCAGAATTAATGGGCATGCTGCACCTCAGAATATCCAAATCCCATCGCGCTACATGCTCAAGAGAGTTGAACCTCAGCACTGAAATAAATAGGACATGCTGGAGGGACAGATTCATAACCCAGAGGCTCCCTTCACTCTGGAATAAAATCACAGTCCAGGATAGGCAGAGTCCCTCATTGACTCTCTTCAAGAGGAATCATGATGAGTGGATGGGACATCGTAGGTTTACCCCGGGTATCACTTCTGTGTCACTGTTAGACAGAGGCACAGTATAGTAACCTCGAAAAAGGGCATAGCAAGAAAAATTTACAATGGATGGCGACAGCCAAACACATTCTGGCTAGGTTTATAAATGCCCTAGGGCAGATAGCCTAGTATGAACCTATGAACCTATGAACCTATGTACCTTGTTCCCCATTGGTCCTATGTGCTGTTAATCACCATGGCAATCACAATACTATGGTAGCATGTGCAAAGGTCAGTTGTCAGTCACCTATTTGGTACAGTTGTGGAATATGTGGGTCATGTGGCAATGTCACAGCTGCCACGTGTACACAGTCAACCCTCTCCCCTACACATGGACGTACAACACATGTATGAGATGGAACCACATAGCCAAACTGGGGACTAAGCACTCTGAACCCAGTACTGGCATAACCTGTCAGGTGGCATGAAATACTACAGTGACTACAATACCAGTCTGATGTAGACCTACACTGACAGCATTACAAGCATGTGAACACACTGGGCCATTCATGGAGCCTAAGAATAGCATCCTGCCTGAGTGGCAGACACCTCTGCAGCTGACACACAAGCATACATTATGCCAGAACACATCACGCATAACACATAGCACACAAATCCTGTGTGCCAAACAGTCACAGCCTGTACGGCTAGACAACACACCTGCTACAGTTGTGTTAGGTACCTTTATTGTCTGGTACAGTGAGGTCACGCTCACCAGGCTGGACAAGGTGAAGGTCACAGTGATATGCCCGTGGGGCACTATGGTCCACCACAAAACACAAGCATACAGGTCAGTCAGAGGCATGGACACATATGACTCAGTCATTGTCCATGCCACTATGGCTGACCTGTGATGTAACTCCCTGGACTACATGATAGGGAACATGGAAGGGCTATCTGAGCATGTGGCACAGGCTGGTATGACCCTGACCTTGGTTGGCATCATACCCTCACCGGGAATGCTGATGTATCACTGAATGCTGATGAATTACTGTAGCTACAACACCCTAGCTGAAAGGTTCCTAGCATGTAGTCACTGCATTGCTATGGAACAACCTGTTACCACTCCCACAACAGGTGAAAACATGCAGCACCTGTTCATCAACAACATGTAGACTATATGCCCCAGACCAGATGTGTATCCCTCGCTGCTAGGTTGATACCATCTACATATAGTTTCATAGTTTCATAGTTTCATAGTATAGTACTAGGCTATTTGCCCTGGGGCATTTGTAAGCCTAGCCATAGTGATGTGGCTTTTGCCACCCCATGAAATGGTACAAAAATGTACAGAATAAATCTAGAATACTGTGCCTCTGTCTAGTAGTGACACAGTGAAGGTCCCCTTATATAATAGAATTAGTTTACTGTGACCCTGTCTAGCAGTGACACAGATGTGACCCCTGGGGTAAACTTACGATCTCCCATCCACTCATCAAGATTTCTCTTGAAGAGAGTCAGTGAGAGGCTCTGACTAATACGAACTGGGATCCTGTTCCAAAGCATGGGAAGCCTCTGGGTTATGAATCTATCCCTCCAGCATGTCCTATTCATACTTGTGCCGAGTTTTAAGTCTTTAGCTCTCGTGGTCCTGATGGATTTGGATTTTTTGAGGTGGAGCATGTCCATCAAATCCTGATTGGACATGGCCTGGTACGTCAGGCAGAGATCACCTCTGAGCAGGCGGTATGCTACTGAATAGAGCTGAAGTTTCTTTAGTCTGGCAGAATAAGACATATGTTGGAGACCCTTGATCCTTTTGGTGAGGTACTTTTGTGGTCTCTCCAGCTGTTGCAAGTGCCGGGTGAGGTACATACCAAATGGGGCATTGTACTCAATCATGGGTCTGATGAGGGAGGAATATAGGGTACAATGACATCCTTGGATCTGGATGTGAAACCCTTCATGATGAGGTGTGCAAGGTAGAATGTTTTTCTACCCACTTTGGCAATGTGGGTGTCAAATGAGAGGTCACTGTCTACTTGGGTCCCTAGGTCTCTGATTACTTTTTCCGTACTCAGTGGGTTGCTGTCTATGTGATAATTTGTGGGTACTTTGTTTTTTCCAAAAGGGATGACTATACATTTTTTGGCATTTAGTTTAAGGCCGTGACTACGGCACCAGTTGTCCGTTTCAGTGAGGCCTTTTTGTACGATGTGTGTATCTGCTTGTGTATCGACTACGGTGCCTAGTTTGCAGTCATCTGTGAACTTTGTCAGCCACAGCCCTCCCATATTTGCTTTAACATCTGAGAAATAAATGCCGAACAAGAGGGGTCCCAGGACAGATCCCTGTGGGACACCACTTGTGACTGGCTTTGAGTCTGACATTGCTCCAGCAATTTTAACTTTATGGGTTCTGTCCTTTAGCCAGTTTGCAACCCATCTAGTGACATAAGGGTTTACTTTTAAGCTGTTTAGCTTATCTATGATGCCTGAGTGGGGTATTGTGTCAAAGGCCTTAGCCAAGTCCAGATATGCTGTATGGACTGCTTTGCCCTCATCAATGGCTCTAGTGACTGTTTTGAAAAGTCAGCCAGGTTTAAAAGGCAGGATCTGCCCTTTACAAAGCCGAACTGGGTGGGGTCAAGCGTCTGTAGGTCCCCTGTGTCTCCGTTTATGAGTTCCATAATGATTCTTTCCATAGCTTTGCAGACCAGGCTAGTCAAGCTTATGGGGCGGTAGTTTCCAGGGTCTGTAGAGGCACCCCCCCTTGTGGAGTGGGACCACTGTTGCTGTACGCCAGTGTTCAGGTACATATCCCGAAGTAAGGCTAAGGTTAAATAGCATTTTTATGTGTGGGTTTAGCTCCTCTTGGAGTTCACGTAACACGCATCCCGGGATACCGTCAGGTCCCATTGATGCTGTGTTTTTTGCTTTGTTTAGGGCGGTTCTCACTTGGACATCTGAGATGACAGGGAGATTACATTCAGCTGGGATAAGTATTTCTTCTTTTGGGGTGAAGGAGGCGAAATTTGCACTGAACCTGTCAGTCAGAATGTTAGCAATATCTGTGGGTTCAGTGTATTTTTTGTTGTTGTGAACCAACTCTGAGCATATCTGAGGGTTTCCACCCAGGTTTCTAACATAGCTGAAGAAGGCTTTGTGGTTATCTTTAGTGTCCTTAGCGATTTTTCTCTCAAAGTTTGCCTTGGATGTTTTATGAGAGAATGTAGTTTTCTGCTAATGTTGATCAGAGATGTCTTCCCTTCATGGGATTTCGCTCTGACGCAGTAGCTTCCTTCTTTTGTTATACAATTTGTTTATGGCTGAGGCCCACCAGACAGGACGCTTACATTTGGTGGAGAGGGACTTGGATTTGTTTGGGATTGCATGATCCATGCATTCTTGGAGATGTTCATAGAAAGCATTTGTGAAGGATTCGGCATTGTGGGATGTGGTATCCACTGGCACAGTGGGCTTAAAGGATACCATCTCAGTCTTAAGAAGAGTGAAGTCTGCTTTTGAGAAGTTTTTCACTGTGGTCTTTTGTGCTTGGGGTGGAGGTGGGATATGTATATCCAGGGTGATTAGTTTGTGGTCAGATCTCACTAGTGAGGGGTATACTTCCGGTGTGGAGCATTTTGTCTCCATGTTTGTGATGATCAGGTCTAGTATATAATCTCCCCTAGTGGGAGAGGTGACTAATTGGTCCAGTGCATTTGAATTTATGAATTCCAGGAACCTTTGGGCTAGGGCATTAGGGCTAGAATAATGTACCCAATCTATGTTTGGGTAGTTGAAGTCTCCCAGTATGATGGTATTTTGTGATACATTCATATCCTCCAATGTCTTCAGGAAGGCTGAGTGGGGTTCTTGAGATTGGGAGGGTGGTCTGTAACATGCTACCAGTTGTATAGCAGTTTTGCCTATGGTTAGTTGCACCTGTATGGTCTTTGATGCTTCATGTGTTGCTACTAACCTGGAGGTGTGGGTGTCCTTTATGAATATGGACACTCCCCCTCCCTTTGTGGTTCAGCCTGGGTTTTGGGGCCGAAAAGCATGATACGAGGTATAGCCTGGTAGTGCTGGGGTGCACTCAGGAGCCTTGAACCAGGTTTCAGTTACTGCACAGACATCGATGTTCTCCATGCTGAGGAGTGCATCAAGTGCCTGCATCTTGAGATTTAGACTTCTGGCGTTGAGCAGCATTACCCTTAGTTTTTTCCATTTTTGTTTTCTAAGGAGGTGGGTTTGTCTTTTAAGCCTTGCCTAAAAAAGGCACTATGGGGGTGGCAAGAGCCTTAGCCAATATCCAGAAGGCCCAGTGGTGACAGATGTAAGCCATCCCTTGCGAAGCAGCGTGGCCTGTCCAACATATCATCCCAGGCAGACAGACATTGGATCCCCTTAGAATGACACCAGTACTTGAGCCAATTGTTAAAGCTGATCATATTGTCTTTGTATTGTGGTATCATTCTTGGTGAGGGCAAGATGCTGCTCAGGGTCAGGGTCATACCAGCCTGGGCTACATAATCGGAGAGCTCCTCTATGTCTCTTTTCATGTAGTCCAGGGAGGTATGTCTCAGGTAATTCACACCAGCATGGACAATGACGGAGTCATATTTGTACTTGCTTTGGAGTGACCTGAGTGCGTGTGTTATGTGGCGGATCCTAGCTCCCAATAGAAAGCTCACAGTCACCTTCTCCTTGTTCAGCCTGGTCAGTGGGACATCAGTGTGTCTGACTATGGAGTCACCTATTACTAGTGTATCAGGCAAGGTGTTTGGCCTTAAGGGCTGCGATTGGTCGACACACTGATTTATTGAAGTATGTGTTGCATGTGTTTTGTTTTGAGGTGGTGGATTTTTGGATGTCTGCTTTGGGAGCCTCTGTTGTTTTGGTAAGTTTTTTATAAGAGCTTCTGAGTATGTCTTTGTGTTTTTATGTGTTTGGTTTGCAGTTGTGGTAGGTCTATGTGGGACTGGGATTGTTGTGTGTGTGGTTGCCATCTCCTCCTGTCTGGTCATGCCAGCCCTGAGTTGAGAGAATTCAGCCTCCAGTTTGGCTATATAGTTGCATCTCTCACATGTATTTGTGTTTGTTGGGAGGCGGAGAGGGTTGTCTGTGTACATGAGACAATTGTAGCATTGTCTCAAGATGCCCAGATTGACCAGCTGAACTGGAGACGACGCCAGTAATCTACCACTCGACATGCTAGAACAGTATAAGGGAGTGGTATACCTTTAAGGGAAGTGGGTATTCACAGGGGTGGTAAGTAGATGTAGTGCTTTACTTAGTACGAGAGTGCTTACTTAGTATAGAAGAGAAGTATTGAGAACAAGTGCTAGGCTTATAATACAGTGAGTAGTCTGGTTATACTAAGAGTAGAGCTTCCTTAAGGGAAAATTTGAAGAACAGACTTGCCGGAGCCAGAAAAAGTTTAACCTTGTTTAACCGGCGCTGCGCTATGCGTACGACTGTGCAAAGCCGTGCAAATGCAGATTTTAAACAGTGAACTACAAAAGAGCTGGAAATGGTCCCAATCAACCAATTACTACAGCTTCTTGTGCTGAGGTCACTTCCCCCAAGGACAGGTAGGCTGCTCAAGGCTCCCTACTCCCACTGGTGAGCAAAGAAACTTCCTTCTATCCAAGTAAGGTAATGGACAACACAGGAACTACACCACAGCCCAGAATACAGCAACGCCTGTAAACTGGTCTAAACTAGTCGAGGAAGGCGGGAAAACAAGGATTATTTTTTTGTTTTTTTGGTAGAAACACACAGAAAATGCAGAAACAGTGATAAATTAGTTACACAGGCTAGCACAGTTTAGTGGGCAGCCTCCACAGTTAAATTAAACAAACAAACAAGCAAACTTTCGATCAAATTCGACTAAATGTAACTTTAAGTGCAGATTTTAAAATAATGCAGCAATCAGTTAAAAAACAGTTCAGGCTATTTCAAGGTAAGCTACAGAAGCTATTTCAAGTAAAGAAAAAGCAAAGATACTTAAATCCAGAAGGTAGTCACTTTTCTGAGTTCCTGCTGCTAAGACCACTCTGTAAAGACACGTGGAGCTTGTCTGAGCAGTATAGCCAGAAAAAAACGCCCAGAGGCGGATTTTAAACAGTGAACTACAAAAGAGCTGGAAATGGTCCCAAACAACATATTACTACAGCTTCTTGTGCTGAGGTCACTTCCCCCAAGGACAGGTAGGCTGATCTAGGCTCCCCACTCCCACTGGTGAGCAAAGAAACTTCCTTCTATCCAAGTAAGGTAATGGACAATGCAGGAACTACACCACAGCCCAGAATACAGCAATGCCTGTAAACTGGTCTAAACTAGTCGAGGAAGGCGGGAAAACAAGGATTATTTTTTTTTTGTTTATTTGTTTTTTTGGTATCACACTGTATATATACACAAACCACATGCAGCACCCGCACAGAAGACCACAGTCATAATGTTATCCAGTGCAAATACCATGTATTCACATGTGGCAGGCGTCAGACATGGTAACTATTGAAGTTAACAGGTACATATGTGTATTTGGCACACACATACATCATCTGTGTCCATTGCCATTGTTGGTTTAATTGATATCATGCATTATTGTGAACAACAACCCACACACATGGGCATTCTCTGTGACAAAAACACATACGGCATGTCTGGAATCCAATGGCATAACTAACTGTGCTATGACAGTAGTGAGAGACGCAGTAGCAGAGCATGCTGTTTGGATTACTGGGAGATTTGCCCTCTTCCACTGTACTTGTAGGGTGCTGACATCATCTATGTGTAGAGATTGGAATATGCAGCAGCTGGTGTGTTGTACTGGTTGGCAAAAGGGTCAGTTCTCTCACACATGTAATTGCACACACTACTTTCACATTCTCCCACTTGCTATTTGCAGGATTCAAACCCCTACCTAACTACGTTATGACACTCGAAACGGACGCATTAGCAGAGCGTGCTATTTGCATTACTGGGAAGTTTTCTTTCTCCTGCTCTACTTATAGGGTGCTGACATCATCAGTGTTTAGAAAGGGGAATGTGCTTCCTGTAGTGTGTTCTCCTAGTTGCCAAAAGGGACATTTCTTTCATACAGACTTGCACACAAACTAACCCTCTCCACACACACTGGGCATTGGCAGGATTCAAACCCCTACTTAACTTTGTTATGACACTCGAAACGGATGCATTAGCAGAGTGCGCTATTCGCATTACTGGGAGGTTTCCCTTCTCCTGCTCTACTTATAGGGTGCTGGCATCATCAGTGTTTAGAAATGGGAATGTGCTTCCTGTAGTGTGTTCTCCTAGTTGCCATAAGGGACATTTCTTTCATACAGACTTGCACACACACTAACCCTCTTCACACACACACTGGGCATTTGCAGGATTCAAACCCCTACCTAACTATCTTATGACACTTGAGACGGACGCATTAGCGGACTGCTCTATTCGCATTCCTGGGAGGTTTCCCTTCTCCTGCTATACTTATAGGGTGCTGACATCATCAGTGTTTAGAAAGGGGAATGTGCATCTTGTAGTGTGTTTTCCCAGTTGCCAAAAGGGACATTTCCCTCACACAGGCTTGCACACACACCAGCCCCACTCACACACACTTAGCATTTGCATGATTCAAACCCCTACCTAACTATATTATGACACTTGAGGGAGACGCATTAGCAGAGCACACTATCAGAATTACTGGGCATCTGCTCTGCACCTGCAGTATTTACAGGGTGCTGACATCATTATTTCTACAGAGGTATGTACATCTAGTACTACCTGTCAGGTGGGGGATAGCATATATATGCATTTGCAGCCACCTATGTCAGGGTCAGATATGCACATTGCACTGGCAGGTTATGTTTTATACCATGCTTCGTGACCACAGGAACTGTAACACACAACACAACCAGTCCTGACCACCCCTCCCACATCCAGGACACACACTTTGCTTCCCTGGGAACAGTGCCAAGATATGCAGGTGTTCACATACACCATTCCAGTTGTTAACGTCAGGTACAGGCATATTGTGTGTGGGAACTACTCAGGCCTCTACAACATTACCCTACAGCTACTACAATTTGTGAGTCCATGTGCTATGGCAGAACCACTCACCACAGCCACAAGGGGGAATACATATTGCACCTGACCATCTGCAACATGGGTACTCACTGTTCCACACTAGAGGTAGACCACCATTGTTGATATCTGACCATACCAACCTTTCCCTGGCCATCCATATCCCATCCCCACCCCCAGGCAAGGTTGTCACTCCAAACAAACTGTATTTATCAAAAGCAGACTTTACACTTGTGAAGACTGGGGTGGAAGACTTCAACGGACCCATGGTGGGGGAATATACAGGCCACTCTGCATAATTCTTGACAATTGCATTATATGAGCATGTGGAAGGTTTGCATTGATCATGCTATCCCAAATATACAAATGACTGCTCCACACCAGGACACCTGTCAGATGTACACCAGCCATATATGAGCTGTCCAACAGACAGAGTGAGCTAATACATTGCAGAGCAGTAGCCCACAGAGGGAGGACATCTCTGAACAGTACCGTCACGACACTTCAGTCCCTCATAATCATCACAACACAGTGTTGACAGTGAAATTGTCCAGACAATGCAGATAAGGCTCCCCTCAGTCTGTTATTGATGCCCACTAACTGTTAGAGTTCCTCAGCAACCCTCTTTCAGCACACACCAACAACATGGCTGTGGCTTAGCAAATTCAAACCCTGGGATCTCCACTGTGTCCCTGCTTGACAGAGGCACAGAACACTAGCCTCACACGGTGCCTTATGTGACCTACTTTACAGTGGCACAGTAGCCTACTGTACTGGGGAGGCAGACACCAAGCACACTCTGGCTAAGCTGTCATTCCCTAGGGCAATCAGCCTAGTGTTGACCTCTACACCCATATGTTTAATTGTCAGATGCACATTATTTGTTGCTGATAGACTGTTTGCAGCTCTTTATTGCCATAGCATTCCCTGTTTGTATGAACAACTTGTGTATCTGTGGAAGATGTTTGCATATGGGAGGGATCCACTATATCACATATGTCTCTGTAGTCATTTAACTGTGTGCACTGGGCAGATTGCTGTAATGTGGTTGGTTCCTGGAATAACACGTACAAATACCAGATATGTGTGGCCAACTGCTAAACTGAGATTTGGCCTAAGTGTGTGAGCATGCCCAGTTCAGCCTTCCCATGGCATGTTGTCTGACATATGTCTCATTTATCAAAGTGTGAGAGCATGCCCAGTGTGAGCTTTCCATATGTTGAACTCTGCAGCCCACCACATTTGTGGATGAGTGTGAACTTCAACAAATATCTCCTGTTTATAGTTGTGTGTTGTGTGTCATGTTGTGTAGTTACTGTCCAACTACTTTGTGTGTGAACACAACAGGGATTATATTGTGCCTGCAGGGTTTGCATGGGATACTCTGCATACAGTTGTCAACATCCTTTCATACTGACCTAACACTGTAGTACCGTATAGTGTACTGGTGGTTCAGTACTTTCACTGTGGTGGACAGTATCCTGGGCTTTAGTCCTATCACTGCTTTACATTTCCATAGTGAGCACAACAGCCTGGTTAGGGGCCAGTTGTGCACATCTGACCATGTTGCATTATGTTCAGATATGAACTACTTAAACCAGGCTTGTCCAACATTATTAGTGTATTCCACAACATAGGTGTACATTTGCAAACACTAGTGATGTGCCCTAGGCCATTTCTAATGCTAGTCGGAGAGTTTGTTTGTCCTTCGACACACATTGTAAGTGGAGTTTGCCATGACATATGTCATGGTTAGTATACTGTGCCTCTGTCTACCTGTGACATAACAGTGATACCCAGGATAAACCTACCATCTCCCATCCACTCATCAAGATTCCTCTTGAGGAGAATTGATGAGTGACTCTATGGATAACCTGCACTGGGAGTTTACTCATGAGTGGGGGTGGCTTCTGTGTTATGGACCATGCAGTACAGCTTGTCCTATGTATGTCAGTGCTGGGGTTCACGTCTCTCATGTGCATAGCTCACTGCCATTCAGATTGATTCCAGTTTGGACATGGCTTTATACATCAGGCACAGCTTGCCTCTGGGTGGGCAGTATGGCAGTGTGTGTAGCTGCAGTTTATTTAATCAGGCAACACATGGCATCTGTTCAAGCTCTTTGATACTCCTGGTGAGGTACTGTTGGGGACTTTACGGTTGATTGAGGTGTCTGCTGAGGTACATCCCACAGGGGCTATTGTAGTCAATTGTAACTCTGATGATGGATGACTGCAGAGCCACAATGACCTCCCCTTATCTAGATCTGACAACTTTCATGATTAGGTGGGTATATGGTATGTTTCTGTAAACACTACAGCCACATGTTTGTCCAATGCAGGATATCTATCACCTTGTATCCCCAGGTCTCTCATTACATGTTAGGTACGTAATGGGTTAACACCTATGTGGTAATTGGTGGGCACTTACTGTATATCAACGGGGGTTGACTATACACTTTTCTGCAATTAGCTTGCTGACATGGCTATGGCACCAGTTGTCTGTTTCTATGTGGCCCTTTTGTGGGATGCTTGTGTCAGCTGGAGGGTCAGCTATGGTGGGCAGTTTTTAGTCCTCTGCAAACATGTTCAGACACAGTCCTTCCATGTTGGCCTGTACCTATGGGACATATATACCAAACGAGGGAGGTCCCAGGACCAAGCCTTGTGGGATCCCAGTTATATCTGGTTTGTAGCTGACATGGCTGCAGCATGTCTGACCATGTCAGTTCTGTCCTTGGTCTGGTTTGCAACCCCTCTACTGACATAGAGGTTTATATTTAAGCTGGTGAGCATATCTATAATGAACACGTAGGGTATTGTATGGAAGCCTTTGCAAGGTCCAGCTACGCTGTGTGGACCACATTGCCCTCATCAATGACCTTAATGACTGTTTCACATGAGTCAAACATGTTTAGGGGCAGGATCTACACTTAAGAAAGCCACACTGGGTAGGGTCCGGTGTCAGTAGGTCCCTAATATCTTTATGTCTGTGGTACATGCTGATCCTTTCCATAGCTGTGCAAACCAAGCTTCTCAGGATTCTGGGGTGGTAGTTTTCAGTATCCATTCAGGCAACACCTTTGTTGAGAACGACCACTGTTGTTGTAAACTGCTCTTTGGGTACATATCCTGTGGTAAGGCTGACATTGAGCAGTAGTGTGATTTGGCATTCCATTCTTCTTGGAGTCCATGTTGGACTCAGCCCAGGACACCATCTCTTACCATTGTTGCTGTGTGTTTTGCTTTGTAGATGCTGGCTGTTACCTCAGCATCTGCAATGTCAGGTGGCCAGCAGTCTGCTGGGATAGATATTTGCATTCTGGGGGGGGGGGGGGTTGCACTGCACCTGTCAGGATGCATGTTGGCAATATGTGTGTGTGTTTGGTATGTTGTTTGTAATATTTGTGTGATTCAGAGCATATCTGTGAATTCCCAACACGGTTCCTACCATCAGTTGAGGAAGCCTTGGGATTATCCTTAGTGTCCTGTAAAATTTGTATCTTCATAGGTTCATAGGTTCATAGTAGGCTATCCACCCTAGGGCATTTGTAAGCCTAGCCAGAGTGAGTGTGGCTTTCGCCACCCTTTGCTATGTGAATATTATGGCCATTTATGATTTGCTTTGCTGTGCCTCTGTCTGGATGTGACACAGTGAAGACCCCCAGTGTAAATCTACGATCATCCATCCACTTGGCAAGATTCCTGTTGAAGAGTTTCAGTGAGGGGCTCTGCCTAACATGGAGTTCATAGGTTCATAGGTTCGTACTAGGCTATCTGCCCTAGGGCATTTATAAGCCTAGCCAGAGTGTGTGTGGCTTTCACCACCCCTTAGGATGAGAATACTATGCCCTTTTAGGGTTTAGTTTACTGTGCCTCTGTCTAGTAGTGACACAGAGATGACCCCCGGGGTAAACCTACGATCTCCCATCCACTCGTCAAGATTTCTCTTGAATAGAATCAGTGAGGGGCTCTGCCTAACATGGACTGGGATTCTATTCCAGAGTGTAGGGAGCCTCTGGGTTATGAATCTATCCCTCCAGCACGACCTATTTATTTCTGTGTTGAGGTTTAAGTCTCTTGCTCTCATGGTTCTGATGGATTTGGATTTTCTGAGGTGGAGCATGTCCATTAATTCAGGATTGGACATGGCCTTGTACGTCAGGCACAGATCACCTCTGAGTAGGCGGTATGCGACTGAATAGAGCTGGAGTTTTTTCAGTCGGGCAGCATATGACATATGTTTAAGACCCTTTATCCTCTTGGTGAGGAGCTTTTGGCGTCTTTCCAACTGCTGCAGGTGTCGGGTGAGATACATCCCAAATGGGGCATTGTACTCAATCATTGGCCAGATAAGAGAGGAGTACAGGGGCACAATGACCTCTCTTGATCTAGATGTGAAACCCTTCATGATAAGGTGGGCAAAATAGAAGGTCTTCCTAACCACTTTGGCAATGTGAGTGTCAAATGATAGGTTGCTGTCAACCTGGGTCCCTAGGTCCCTGATTACCTCTTCCGTACTTAATGGATTACCACCTATGTGGTAATTTGTGGGTACCTTGTTTTTCCCAAAGGGTATGACTATACATTTTTTGGCGTTCAGCTTAAGGCCATGGCTCTGGCACCAATTATCCATTTCTATGAGGCCTCTCTGAAGGATGTTTGTGTCCGCTGGAGTATCAATTATGGTGCCCAGTTTGCAGTCATCTGCAAACTTTGTCAGCCACAATCCTCCTATGTTTGCCTGTACCTCAGAAAAATAAATGCCGAACAAGAGAGGTCCCAGGACTGAGCCCTGTGGGACACCACTTGTGACTGGCTTAGAGTCTGACATAGCTCCAGCAACTCTGACCCTGTGGGTTCTGTCCTTGAGCCAGTTTGCAACCCATCTTGTGACATATGGGTTTACATTTAAGCTGGTGAGTTTGTCTATGATGCCCGAGTTGGGTATTGTGTCAAAGGCTTTTGCAAGGTCAAGGCAGGCTGTGTGAACTGCCTTGCCCTCATCAATGGCCTTAGTGACTGTTTCAAAAAAGTCGACCAAGTTCAAAAGGCAGGATCTGCCCTTGACAAAGCCAAATTGGGTAGGATCCAGTGTCTGTAGGTCCCCAATGCCTTTGTTTATGAGTTCCATAATGATCCTCTCCATAGCTTTGCAGACCAGGCTCGTCAAGCTTATGGGGCGGTAATTTCCAGGGTCCGTAAAAGCACCGCCTTTGTGAAGTGGGACCACTGTTGCCGTATGCCACTCTTTGGGTACGTATCCTGTAGTAAGGCTAAGATTAAACAGCAGCCTTATGTGTGGGTTTAGTTCCTCTTGGAGTTCATGTAGCACACAGCCCGGGACACCGTCCGGTCCCATTGATGCTGTGTTTTTAGCTTTAGAGAGGGCGGCTCTCACCTGGGCATCTGAGATGTTAGGGAGGCTACACTCTGCTGGGATAGTTATTTCTCCTTTGGGGAGGGGAGAAATTTGCACTGAACCTGTCTGCCAGAATGTTGGCAATGTCAGTGGGTTCAGTGTATTTTGTGTCATTTTGGACTAACTCTGAGCATATCTGGGAGTTTTCACCCAGGTTTCTAATATAGCTAAAGAAGGCCTTGTGATTGTCTTTTGTGTCTTTTGCGATTTTTCTCTCAAACTTGGCCTTGGATGATTTTATGAGTGATCGTAGTTTTTTGCTAGTACTGATCAAAGATGCCTTCCCTTTTGGGGATTTTGCTCTGTCATGTAGTAGCTTCCTCCTCCTGTTGTAAAGTTTGTTTATGGCTGGGGTCCACCAGACTGGGTGCCTGCCTTTGGGGGAATGGGTCTTGGTTTTATTTGGGATTGCATGATCCATGCATTCTTGAAGGTGCCCGTAGAAGGCATTTGCAAAGGATTCAGCAGTATGGGTTGTGGTTTCCACTGGCCCAGGGGCCTTGAAGGATACCACTTCAGTCTTAAGAAGTGTGAAGTTGGCTTTTGAGAAGTTCTTCACTGTGGTCTTTTGTGCAGGGGTTGGGCGGATGTGGATATCCAGTGAGATTAATTTATGGTCTGATCTTACCAAAGAGGGATATACTTCCGGTGTGGAGCATTTTGTCCCCATGTTTGTGATGATCAGGTCTAGTATATTGTCTCCTCTTGAGGGAATGGTGACTAGTTGTTCCATTGCATTTGAGTTTATGAATTCTAGGAACCTTTGGGCTAGGGTGTTGGGGCTTGAGTAATGTTCCCAGTCTATGTTTGGGTAGCTGAAGTCTCCCAAAATGATGGTATTTGGAGAGACATTCATACTCTCCAGTGTCTTCAGGAAGGCTGTGTGGGGTTCCTGAGTTTGAGAGGGTGGTCTGTAGCATGCTACAAACTGTAAGGCAGTTTTGCCTATGGTTAGTTGCACCTGGATGGTCTCCAATGCTTGGTGCGTTGCCACTAACCTGGAGGTGTGGGTATCTTTGATGAATATGGATACTCCCCCTCCTTTTGTGGTTCGGTCCAAGTTTTGGGGCCGGAAAGCATGATATGAGGTAAAACCTGATAGTGCTGGGGTGCTCTCAGGAGCCTTGAACCAGGTTTCAGTCACTGCACAGACATCGATGTTCTCCATACTGAGGAGGGCTTCGAGGGCGTGCATCTTGAAGTTTAGACTTCTGGCATTGAGCAGCATTACCCTTAGTTTTTTTCCACTTGTGTTTTCTAGGGAGGTAGGTTTGTCATTTGAGCCTTGCCTAAAAAAGGCACTATGGGGGTAGCAAAAGCCTTGGCCAATATCCGGAAGCCCAGGGGTGACAGGTGCAAACCATCCCTTGGAATGACACCAGTAAATGTGCCACTTGTTATAACTGATCATTCTGTGTTTGTACTGTGGCATCATTCTTGGTGAGGGTAGGATGCTGCAAACGGTCAGTGTCATACCGGCCTGGACTACATAATCAGAAAGCTCATCTATGTCTGTTTTATGTAGTCCGGGGAGGTACATCTCAGGTCATTCACACCAGCATGGACTATGACTGCATCATATTTCTACTTGCTTTGGGGTGACCTGCATACTTGTTTTATGTGGCGTATTTTAGCAGCCTACAGGCAGCTTACTGTACCCTTTCCCTTGTTCAGTCTGCTGTGCAGGACAGCAGCGTGTTTCACTATGGAGTCACCTATTACAACTGTATCAGACATGTTGTTTCTCCTTCTGGCCTGTGACTGTTTGGCACACCAGCTTTGTGTACTATGTGTTGCATGTGCTATGTTTGGAGGTTGTTTGATTGGGTGTCTGCTTTGGAGGCCTCTGTTGGTGTGGTGTGTTTGTAATTCGGGCCTCCGGAAATGTTTTTCTGTGTTTATGTCTTTGGTTTGCAGTTGTGATAGGTCTATGTGGGACTGGGTTTGTGGTGTGTGTGGTTGCCTTCTCCTCCTGACTAGTTTTGGGAGTACTGAGTTGAGGGAGACCAGCCTCCAGTTTGGATAAATGATTGCATCTCTCACATATATTTGTATTTCTTGGGGGGAGTTGAGGGTTGTCTGTGTACTTGGGGCAGGTGTAACATTGCCTCAAGATTCACAGATTCAACTTGTTGTAGCTGGCCTTAGTGGATTGTATGTGTGGGCATATTTTATTGCCATACTACTGATCAGTGATTACTTCTTTTTTTATGTTTGCTCTATCATGTAGTAGCTTCCTCATTCTCTTGCATGGTTTGGTAATGGCTGGAGTCAACCATGCCAGATGCCTGCGTGTATGGCATTGTGTCTTGTTTTAATTTAGGATTGCATAATCCAAGCATTCCTGGTGGTGTGCATGGAATGCCTGTATAACAGGTTCTGAGGTGTGGCCCATATTTTGCACCTGCACAGGGCCTTTAATGGATTCCACATCAGTTTGGAGTAGTGCAACTTTTGCTTTACACATGTTTTTCATGGTGGTTTTCTGGCCAGGGACTGTGGTCAGGATGTGTATATCCAGTGTGATCACTCTATGGTCTGGTCTTACCAGTGAGCAATACACTTCTCATCTTGCCATCCAGTACCCATGTTGCTGATTATCACATCCAGTATGCTTACCCCTCTTGTGGGAGTGGTACGTTGTTCCTGGGCATTTTGGTTTATGGATTCTATGAACTTTTGTCCTACAGTGTTGGAGCTAGTATAATGCTCCCAGTCTATGTCTGGGTATTTTCAGTCACCCAATATAATGTGGTTTGGAGGACATGATATATTCATGTATTCCAACATAGGCCAGGTGCAGTTCCTGGTGTTGGGACGGTAGTCTGTAGCAGGCTATAAACTGGGAGGCAGTTTTAGCCACTGTTACTTGACCATGGCTAGTCCATGCTGCTTCTTGTTGTGGTACCAACATGGGGGTGTGGTTATCCTTGACAATTATTGCTAGTCACCCTCCTTTTGTAGCTTGTTCCATGTTTTGAGGCTGTACAGCACAGTATGAGGTGTAACCTGGTAGTGTTAGGGTGCTGTTGTGAGCTTTGACCCAGTTTTCTGTTACAGCACAGATATCAACATTCTCCATACTGGGTGTGTTTAGACTGCATGCATCTTGCTGTTTAGACTTCTGGCATTGGGTAGCATTACATCTAGGTTCTTATCCCTTCTGATACCTATGGAGGTAGGTTTGTGTTTTGAGCCTTACCTATTCAGGGCATGCTGTGGGTAACAACAGCCTTTGCCAGTATCCATACGGCCTGCACTGATAGGTGCACGCCAGTCCTAACAGGTGGAGCATCATGTCCTGCTCAGCATGTCATCCCAGGCTGGCACACATTGGATCCCCTTTGACTAACTGCAATACTTCAGCCAATTATTGCAATTGATCATCTCATTGTCATATTGTGGCATGATGCTTGGTGAGGGTAGGATGTTAGTCACGGTCCTCAGGTGTGCATATAGTACATGGTGTTACATTACTTAACACATGGCATTCATGCCTCAGGTGGTGCTGCAGGGCTGCCTCTGCCGGATGCACATATTACACTCCCTGTATATGTTTGTGAGCATGTCATGTCATTTTAGGCATCCCTGTTATTATTTGAGTGAGTCAGAGGGGGTATCCTTCCCAGGGTTCCTACTGAGCCAGTGTATGTGCTATGCATTGCCTCTTTGCCAAGGCCAGGGCATACTGGGCATGCCTCCTTCTGCCAACTGGGGCAGGCTCAGGTTGTTCCTCCTCTGAGTCACGCTCTGCCTGTAATGGCCTTGGCAATGGTGGGGGGCTGTTTGGCCCAGCCCTATGCTGGTCCTGCTGCAGCTGTTTTCGCAAGATCATATTATGTAGCATAGCACATACCATGACAATTTGGGTACATGTAGTTGGTGTGTACTGCAAGGCTCCACCAGATGTGTCCAGACACCGGAACCGTGACTTGAGCAGCCCAAACACACGCTCTATTACATTATGTGTTTGTGTGTGTGCCTCATTATGGTGTTCCTGTTCAGGTGTGTGTGCGTTTCTGATGGGTGTCATCAGCCACGGCTCCAGTGTATAACCTGCATTCCCCACTTGGTGTCCGTGTGGGATGTCCCCATTGGCAAATGTCTAGTACAGCTGCGTCAAATGCCAGATGTGGGAATCATGGTAGCTCCCAGGGCAGCCAGCACACACATTCATTATTATGCCCTGGGCATCACACACGACCTGGCAGTTGATGGAGTGGAAGCACTTGCGGTTAATGTAGGCCCTACCCTGCTCACCGGCTGGTGCTTTGATGCATATGTGCGTGAAGTCTATTGCACCCACTACCTCAGGGTATTCCGCTATTTGCTGGAAGAGATGCATATTGCTGGCCAATACCTCATGGGCATTGGGGAAATATACATGATCACCGACATGTGCTGACATGGCATCCAGGAACTGGTGCAGTACCCTGGAGGCTGATGCCTGTGATATCCCCATCATATCACCAGTTGGTCTTTGGAAGGTACCTGTTGCTAGTATTCTTAGGCCAACACATACCTTGGTTTCCACTGGGATGGGCTCCCCTCTGTTGGTTCTGTGTGTGAGGCATGGCCTGCACAGCTCGACTATTTGCTGCAGGAGCTCTCTGTCCACTCTATAGCACTCTACTATCTCCAGCTCATGTAACCCGTGGTAGGTGACCCTGGGCTTGTACACTCTTCTCCGTCTCCTCACTGTGGGTTGTCTGGCACCATCTGCATTGTCACCACCCTCAGCAAGTCGCCTATGTCTCATTATGACAGCTATGGCAGCCCCTAACATTTCTGCTCTGAGTTCAGCTTTTTCAGTTTTCACTTCTAATAGCTTACTCCTGTCTTGCAGTGTCTCTTGAGAGAAACATCCTGCACTGCTGTTTGCAGAGTTTTAAGTGCTTGGCTGAGCTACTATTCTGCCTGTGTAATTGCCTGCTTCTAATTGTTTTCACCTGCTAGCTCCAGCAGTATTCCCTGCTAGCTTCCTACTAAGTCTGTTGCTTCCTTTTTCCTCTCTGTTTCCTCAGGGGGGAGCAACGTGCATACAAGCAGAAACACGCTCACAGTGGCTTACACGCGCGCACACACGGTTCAGAATCTGCTTATTCAGGTTAAAATGCGCGCACACCAGCGCAAACAGTGTTAACCATCTCCAAACATGCTCCCACATGCTCAGTCTGCCTTACACATGCACACACTGTCCTACTCGCGCTTCATGGTGCGCACACGTGCGCATGCACGCCCAGCAAGAAACTTTGGTGTAAGCAACAGTGTACACCTTCCATTTCTTGACTTTCCCATGCTTATGTTGTGGCACTCCTCTTTCCATGATATGTGGCTGACATCTGTCATGTAACACTGACCTCCAATGAACTGCATTTCTTTCTGCCATTCCCCCCTGTGATGTCACCTATCTCCCACTCTGTTCCTCCCCCTTATGTAACTCTTACACTACTCAGAATGTGCTCATTTGCTATGTGACAGTGGAATTCAGTATCCTAACACTCATTTGCATCAGATTGCCTACTAATGCTTAGTTACATGTCTTAGACTCAGCTTCCCCCCTTAGCAACCACTAAACGGTGGCCATGTTGTTTTTGGTCTGCTGGTCCCTGCATTGTAAATCCATGTATTGCATAAAACCCACATATGTGGATTTATAACCTTCATTTTTATGTTTTATATAGCGCAGCCCATTTACGCGGGGCTGCGCTGCGTTTAAACACCGGCGATTGCCGAAAAAAAAAAAGTATTTATTTCTCATATTTGCATTGGGGTACCTTGCCAATGGCCACATATTTGGCCATTGGCATGCTGCCTGACACATATGCACCCTTTATTTGGAGCTGACATGGCTCCGTTGTGGATTTTGCAGAAACGTACTCAGTTGTCAACTGAGTACATTTCTGCAGCTAAAACGGCTCTTACACGGGCTGCTTTGGGCTTCCTGGATCGCTAATCTACCTCATTTGCATGCTATTCGGCTGCAAGTGAGGAGATTAGCATATCCACGCCCACTCTGTGTAAGAGACGTTTTAGCTGGTCTCGTACACGGACCTTAGGGCTGTTCCTGGATCGCGAAGGCTGCATGGAGTCTTACACTACTCTTAGACTCCGTGCAAGCCTTCGTGAATCCTGCCCAGAGTGTTAATTTGTGTATGCACCTGCTGTCTTTGCATGACAGGGTGAAAACCATCATATAGCTATACCGGCTGAGTCAAGGGAGGACCCCAAGTGCT
>NC_056737.1:1426922194-1426949292 GCF_019279795.1 Protopterus annectens
CCCTGGGGGGAACCAACATCGGAGACCATCCAGGTGCAATTAACAGTAGGCAAGACTGCTCTGCAAATTGTAGCATGTTACAGGCCACCCTCACAAACTCAGGAACCTCACATGGCCTTCCTGAAAACACTAGAGGGGATAAATGTATCACCAAACACCATCATACTAGGTGACTTCAATTACCTTAATATAGACTGGGAACACTACTCAAGCCAAAACACCCTAGCCCAAAAGTTCCTGGAATTCATAAACTCAAATGCCATGGAACAACTAGTCACCATCCCCACAAGAGGAGATAACATACTTGATCTCATCATCACGAACATGGGAGCACAATGTTCAACACCGGAAGTATACCCCTCACTGGTGAGATCAGATCACAAACTAATCTTGCTGGAGGTCCTCATCCCACCCCCACCTGAAATAAAAAAGACCACAGTAAAGAACTTCTCAAAAGCCGACTTCACACTTCTAAAGACTAGTGTGGTCTCCTTTAAGGCCCCCGAGCCGGCGGAAAACAGTACTCAAGCCGCTGAATCACTTACAAATGCCTTCTACCAGCACCTGCAGGACTGCATGGATAAGGCAATCCCAAGCAAAACAAAGACTCTTTGTACCAAAGGCAAGCGTCCAGTCTGGTGGACCCCAGCCATAAATAAACTCTACAACAAAAGGAGGAAGCTACTACAAGATAGAGCAAAATCCTTAAAAGGTAAGACACCCTTGATCACTATAAGTAAAAACTAAGAGCTCTCATAAAATCATCCAAAGCAAATTTCGAGAGAAAAATAGCTAAAGACTCAAAAGACAATCATAAGGCCTTCTTTAGCTATGTTAGAAACCTAGGAGGAAACTCCCAGATATGCTCAGAACTAGTTCAAAATGATGTGAAGATTACTGATCCTACAGACATTGCCAACATACTGGCTGACAGGTTCAGTGCAAACTCTCCCCCCGCCCAAAGGGGAGATATCTATACCAAACGATTTCAGCCCCCAAACATCTCCAGCGCCCAAGTGAGAACTGCTCTCTCAAAGCAAAAACACAGCATCCATGGGACCTGATGGTGTCCCCGGCTGTGTGCTCCACGAACTCAATGAGGAATTAAACCCACAGCTAGGACAGCTGTTTAATCAAAGTCTTACCTCTGGATACGTACCCAGGGAGTGGCGCACTGCAACTGTGGTCCCACTTCACAAAGGCGGTGCCTCCACCGACCCTGGAAATTACCGCCCATTAGCTTGACAAGCCTTATCTGCAAAGCCATGGAGAGGATCATAATGGACCTCATAAATAAAGACATAGGGAATTTGCAGACTTTGGATCCAACCCAGTTTGGCTTTGTCAAAGGCAGATCATGCCTTTAAACTTGGTTGACTTTTTCGAAACAGTCACCAAAGCCATTGATGAGGGAAAGGCAGTCCATACAGCCTACCTCGATCTGGCTAAGGCCTTCGATACAATACCCCACTCGGGTATCATTGAAAAACTCATCAGCTTAAATGTTAACCCATACATCACAAGATGGGTTGCAAACTGGCTGAGTGACAGAACCCACAGGGTCAGAGTTGCTGGCGCCATGTCAGACTCAAAGCCTGTCACAAGTGGTGTCCCACAGGGCTCAGTTCTGGGCCCACTCTTGTTTGGCATCTACTTTTCGAAGTACAAGCAAACACAGCAGGGTTATGGCTGACAAAGTTTGCAGATGACTGCAAACTGGGCGCCATAGTAGAAAACACATCTGACACAGATATCCTTCAGAAGGGTCTCACAGAAACGGATAACTGGTGCCAGAGCCACGGCCTAAAGTTAAATGCCAAAAAATGCATAGTCATACCCTTCGGGAAAAACAAGGTTACCCCTAGCTACCAAATAGGTGGCAATCCACTGAGCACAGAAGAAGTTATCAGGGACCTGGGGACCCAGGTTGATAGTAGTCTGTCATTCGACACCCATGTAGCTAAAGTAGTTAGGAAGACCTTCTACATTGCCCACCTTATCATGAAGGGATTCTCATCTAGATCAAGGGAGGTCATAGTCTCCCTTTACTCATCACTCATCAGACCAATGATTGAGTACAATGCCCCATTCGGAATGTATCTGACCCAACACTTGCAGCAGCTGGAGAGGCCACAAAAGTTCCTCACCAAAAGGATAAAGGGTCTCCTATGCTGCCCGACTGAAAGAACTCCAGCTCTATTCAGTCGCCACCGCTTGCTCAGAGGTGACCTTTGCCTAACATACAAGGCCATGTCAAACCCAGATTTGATGAATATGCTTCACCTCAAAAATCTAGATCCATCAGAGCCACAAGGGCGGAGACTTAAACCTCGACACGGCTATTAATAGGACGTGCTGGAGGGATAGATTCATCACCCAAAGACTCCCTATGCTGTGGAACAAAATCCCGGTACATGTGAGGCAGAGCACCTCGCTGGCCTTGTTCAAGAGAAATCTTGACCAATGGATGGGAGATCGCAGATATACCCCAGGGATTACCTCAGTGTTACTGCTCGACAGAGGCACAGCAAAATAATGGGTATAGTTCCCCATACTAAAGGGGTGGCGTAAGCCACAAAACGATGGGCTAGGCTTGTAAATGCCCTCGGGCAGATAGCCTAGTATGAACCTATGAACCTATGAACCTAAGTGTTCATAGGTTCATAGGTTGGTACTAGGCTATTGGCCCTAGGGCCTATACAAGCCTAGCCATAACAATTCCCTGGATATTTCTTCCCACAATATTTACTTCTCTGGACCCCTGTCTAGAAGGGTGACTGACATGATCCCCGGGGTGAATTTCCTATCTCCCATCCAATCCTCAAGGTTCCTTTTGAAGAGGGCCATTGATGCACTCTGCTTCACATGTATGGGCACTTTATTCCAGAGTATGGGAGTCTCTGGGTCAGGAACCTATCCCTCCAGCATGTTTTGTTCATTGTGATGACAAGGTTTAGATCCCTGGAGCATGTGGCTCTGAGGGATTGTAATTTCTTTAAGTGGAGCATGCCCAAAAGCTCAGGGTTTGACATGGCCTTGTATGTTAAGCAGAGATCACCTCTGAGTAGATGATATGCCACAGAGTATAGCTGGAGTTTTTTAGACGGTCAGCATATGGCATCTGCTTTAGGCCTGTGATTCTTTTAGTGAGGTATTTCTGTGGCCTTTCCAGCTGTTGCAGATGTCTTGTGAGGTACATACCAAATGGGGCATTATACTCTATAATGGGTCTAATGAGGGATGAGTACAGTGGGACAATGACCTCCTTTTTCTGGATGAAAAGCCCTTAGTGATGAGGTGTGCCACATAGAAGGATTTCCTGACTGTTGTGGTGATGTGGTTATCGAAAGTGAGACCACTGTCCACCTGTGTCCCTAAGTCTCTCATCACACTTTCGATGTTTAGTGTACTGACACCTATGTGGTAATTCATGGGTACATGTTTTTTTCCAAAGGGGATAACTATACATTTCTTGGCATTAAGCTTGAGCCCATGGCTTGGGCACCAGGCATCTGTTTCTGTAAGGCCCTTTTGTAGAATATCCACATCATTTGGGGATTCAATAATGGCTCCCAGTTTGCAGTCATCTGCAAACTTTGCTAGCCAGAGTCCCTTAGTGTTTGTCTGTACTTCAGAGAAGTAGATGCCAAACAAGAGTGGTCCCAGGACTGAACCCTGAGGTACTCCACTTGTCACTTGTCTGGAGCTGGATTTGGAGTCGGCTACTTTTACAGTCTGAGTTCTGTCAGTAAGCCATTTGGCAACCCATCAAGTGACATAGGGATTTATGCCCAGCTTAGTAAGTTTATCTATGATTCCAGAGTGGGGGATGGTGTCAAAGGCCTTGGCGAGGTCCAGATAGGCTGTGTGGATGGCCTTACCCTTGTCCACAGCTCTGGAGACTGATTTGAAGAAGTCAATCAGATTCAGGAGACAAGATCAGCCCTTCACAAACCCAAACTGGATGTGGTTCAGTGTTTGAAGGTTGCCAATGTCTTTGTTTATAAGTTCCATGATAATGCATTCCATGCCCTTGTAGATCAGGCTTGTCAGACTGATGGGACAGTAGTTCCCGGGATCCAAGGTAGTGTAAATCAGTTGGATATGTATTTGGAGTTGAGATGAAGTGAGGTAGTTAAGCATGTTATAACAGGTCTGAGATATTGAGTGAGAAGGGAAGGGGAGAGTAAAGGGTGAGCCAGAGCCTGCAGAGAATGGAATGCAATGGTCAGACGGTGTGTGGCAGGGTGGCTAGGGGAGGGGGGAGGAAGGGGTGGTAAAAAGGAGGGTTATTAGTCAGGGTTGGTACATGGACATAACCAGAGACTTTTAAATGAGTTTTTAGTGCAGTCTTGAAGTGATTGCAAGAAGGTAGTGTGGTTATAGTGGAGGGGAGATTGTTCCATAATCTGGATATGATGCAGGAGAGTAGTGCTTCTCCCACTGAGTTCTTGGCTTTGGCCATTAGAAGTAGATTTTTGCTGATGGGGTGTAGTGGTCTAGTGGAGCAGTAGGGCTGGAGAAGGTTTTGAAGGGGTAGGACTTTAAGAAGATAGTTTACAAACTTGTGGGTGAGAGAGAGTTGATTCAGGTGAAGAAGTTGAGGGAGTTCAAGCCAGTCAAGTTCTCTAAGTGAGATACAGTGATGCTGGGATAAGAAGCAACCAGTGGCAAACTTACCAATGTTATTGTAGCAAGCCACAACCTTGTTTAGGTCTGTTTGTCTAAGGTAGGTAAGTATAGCTGAGGCATAGAGTAATGTGGCAGCAGAAATTCTGGCTGTCTTGGTGAGGTATTGTTTGTTTCTGTAAAAGGCACCTAGGTTTTTGTGAACCTTTTCTATGGTAAGAGAAATGTAAGGGTTGAATCTGAGATTGTTATCAATCTCAACACCAAGCAGTTTGGTGTGTTCTGTTGGGGAGATGACGGTATTGTCTTTGGCTAGAATATTAAAGTGGAGGATAACTGGGTTAGACTTACTGGGTTGGAAAATAAAGAATTTAGTCTTGCTGGGGTGAGTCATAACTGGGCATTAGATAGTCAGCTTTCTAGAGATGAAAAGGCTTCCTGTGTGATCTTGTGAAGTTCAGGTATGGTTGGGGCTGAGCAGATGAGCATGGAGTCATCTGCATATTGTATAAGAGAAGCATGCTTGGTGGGTGTGAATAGACCATTGGTGAAGAGTGAGAATAGTAGGGGACCAAGGGTGGAGCCTTGGGGAACACCAAGTGTTACATGACGTCGAGGAGATAGGTCATTATGCCAGACAACTGATTGTTGGCAGCCAGTTTTATAGTTGTGAAACCATTCAGTAGCTGATTGGGAATAGAATAGGTTAGTGAGAAAGAGATTAGTAGTTTGTGTTAGACCATGTCAAACGGCTTAGATAGATCCAGAAATATAGCTGAGGAGACAGACCATTGTTTTTATGATGAAGGATAGCATTAGTGAAAGACAGAGCCATGCTGGGTGCTGGAGAAGAGGTTGTTATCTAAGAGGCAGTCTAAGACTTGAGAATGGATGCATTTCTCAAGTATCTTGGAAAGTAGAGAAAGGATGACAGTGGGGTGGTAAATGAAAAGTTCAGTGGAGGAACCACCTTTATTGAGAGGGAATGATATGGGATATTTGCCACAGTGTGCGAACATAGTTTTCTAATAAGGACCGATTAATTAAGACAAAGACTGGATAAGCTAGGACATCTGCTGCTATTTTTAGGTATTCAGAGGGGAGATTGTCACCTGCAAGTTTTGTAGGCTCAATTTCAATAGAAGTTTTTTTTTATATATATTTATAGGAAGTAGGTACTGATGAAAAAGAAAAGACTGTGGGCAGAGTATCTGGTTTTGATGTGGGGAGGGTGGGTACAGGGTTGTGTTTTTTAGTCAAAGAATGGTTTCAGTAAAGTGTTTATTGAATGAGTCAGCAATACTGCTGGAGGAAAGGAAAGAGGTAGATGGGTAGGGGGGTGCCTATTTACCTGGGTGGAGAATGGAGTTTATTGTGGACCAGAACTTCTTAGGGTTGTGATGGGAGGAGTTTAGGGCAGACTGATAATATTGGGTTTTATCTTCTTTCATTTGCTTTTTGACCTTATTGCGCAACTCTAAGAATGATTGTCCAGAGGAGGAAATTTGAGGATGGAGGGCAATTTCTAGATGGAAGGAGCTGCCATCCTTCCCATTTATCTGATGCTTTGCCACATGGAGAAATGTTAAGAATTAGTAGATTATGTAGTGAAAGACCAGTTTTGGAGAAAGAAATCAGTCAAGCTTGTGTCATTCTTAAAGTAATTGTTAAGGCCCTTGAAATATTATGGCAGTTGAATTACATAAATAAAAGAAAAAAGGCTAATAACTGTGGATCAGAGGTTGGGTTGTTTAATTATTCTAGTGATAGTGATAGGGAAATTTATTTTGTAACAGTATTTAATTTATTGACCCCTGAAATAGTTAATATAGTAAAATATTATTGGCCATTCCTTTTAAATGGCATTAGTAGAGCAAGGAATTTATGGCATACTCCTCTGATAGCTTTCAAGAAGGGTAGGAATATAAATGATATGCTGGTCCATAATATTTTTTTACTCCAAATTGGATGTAATGCAAGAATGAGCAATTTTGGAATCTGGGCATGTGGGGGTTGCTCCATATGTACTTATGTTATTAAATCTTTTGAAACTAATAGTGGTATTAAATTCAAACCAGTAGCAACATATTCTTGCAATACAGAAGGGATGATTTATGCCCTTATGTGTCCCTGCAACCTATTTTATATTGGAGAAGGCAAGAGACTTTTTAAACTTAGGTTGCAGGAGCACATAAGAGATATTAGAAATAATAAATTAGAAAGTCCGATAGCTTGTCATTTTAATACTATACATGGGGGTGGTTATACTGAGTTAAAAGGATGTGTTTTAGAACATAGTACAGGAGAAAATGTGGATTGTTTAAAGAATAAATTGCTATATAAACAAAATGTTTTTACTTTGAAGTATGGCACTATGACACCTGCTGGTTTGAACAAAGAATGCAATTGGAAATTTCTTATATAAGTGTAATACTTGATTGTTTGATTTTTAATTGGATAATTCATGATGGTTACTCATTGTTCTTCATATATAAAGGTTTTACTTTTGTGTGTCTGTTATCTCCTGGAAGGCCTGTAAGCCAAGGCACTAGAGTTTTGAGCTTCTGCTTATTATACCTTTTGTACTGGCTAGTTGTTGTGGATTATTGCTCCCAGGCCTTATCTCTGATTTTCATTAGTGCCCTGGTGCTTTTTTGTAGCGAAGGGGAGTATTATGTTTTCACTCTGGCATTTCATATGGGAGCATGTGTGTTTAGGATGTTTAGGAAGGTGCTATTGATGAAGTGGACGGCTTCATTCAGATTGAGGTACTTTAGTGGTGTCCAATCACATTTTTGAAGGGATGAGATAAAGGAGAGATTTGCCTATAGATGATGGGATTAGCACAATTTAAGTGGTGTCTCATATTAGGAAATTCAAAGCCATCAACCCTGGTGGTACATCAACATAAATAAATTCTACAATAAAAAGAAAAGAACTTGAAGTATACAGCAGAGTATATATATATATATATATATATATATATATATATATATATATATATATATATATATATATACCATACATATGTTTGAACAACTTGCCACTCATATCAGAAGGTGCAGGAGTACTTCCCCCTGCACAAAACAAATTTAAAAGTGAAGACTGATGTTTATTTGCTTTTTTTTTTGTACTTTCAGTCTTTTTTCCCAAAATTTCAGTAAGGAGATACCTTATGATATTACCCTTGACAAGATGGTTTTTGACCTGCTGTATACTTCAAGTTCTTTTCTTTTTATTCTAGAATTTATTTATGTTGATGTACCACCAGGGATGATGGCTTTGAATTTCCTAATGTATGTAGATCTGTTTGGGACTGGCAATTCTATGCATTTATCTAGGAGGACATATAAGTCTTTCATAAAGATACTTGCTATGTCATTGTTTGGACTGATGCTGTTATAAATGAATTTTGAAACTTCATCAAAGAATTTTATTAAGTTAGTATGTTTGAAATCTTTTGAATAACAGTTTAATTGTTGCTATGATTTGGAGATTTTTAAGGTGAAAGTCACTACTTTATGATCCAACAAGCAACGAAGAAGATACCACAGAAAGAGTGATTGAAGACAGTATATTCTTTAGGACCAGAATAGTCTGTCTTCTTAAGGGTTTATTAATGATCTGGTCCTTGGAGTCTTTGTTTAACTCTAACATTCTTTAGGCATATCCTATGTTGGAGGTATAAGCATTACAGTTTATTGAGAGAGTAGTTAAACATCTCCCTCAATAATGCAGTTTTTGTTTAAATAAAGAGAGATAAGTAAGTAGATTTAAGTACCTCACATGATTTTCTAGAGAGACAGTGGGTGTCCTATAACAGGCCATAAGCTATTAGTTAGTCCTCTTTAGTGTAATATAGTCTTCAGTGATTACAATTTGTCGGTCTCTGGTAATCTGTTTATTGAGAGAGTAGTTAAACATCTCCCTCAATAATGCAGTTTTTGTTTAAAGTAGATTTAAGTACCTCACATGATTTTCTAGAGAGACAGTGGGTGTCCTATAACAGGCCATAAGCTATTAGTTAGTCCTCTTTAGTGTAATATAGTCTTCAGTGATTACAATTTGTCGGTCTCTGGTAATCTGTCTGGAGGTGATAACATATATGGAAATGCCACAGCAGTTACATTCAGGCCGGATGGCATGGTAGGTACAAAGCCCAGGTAAGGAGGGAGTACTTTCTATACATTTAAACTAAATATCAACAAATACATAAAGATGGGTTTGTTCCAAATGCAGGAAATCCTCATCTTCAGCAAGTTTGTTGTTGAGATTTCTAGCATTGAGCAAAGACACTTTTATGTAACCCTGTTTTAGATGTAATATGTTAGTTATAATGGGATGTCTATTAAAAGGGGTTTGCCTAAAGAGGGGAACTATGGGAACAGTAAGGGCTTTAGAGAAAGCCTTGGAATGTGTGGTTTAGACAATCCTTTTCAATGGAAAGACTTCTGGGCATCTCATTCCATGCTAACACATACAGGATCCCCCTGGAATGACACCAACTGTTTAACAAGTTGTTGAAGCCACCAATCTTTTCTTTCCATCTGAGTGTCACTCTTGTGGAAAGAAAGATTCTATTTAGGGTCAGTGTCTTCCCTGCATTAGTCACATACATGGAGAGTTCTCACATATTTCCATGGCCATATCATTTGGCAGTAAAGCTTTCTGCATAAGCATTGTTGTTTTCAAGATGGAAGTCACTTCTGAATTTAGCCAGGTCATCATTCAGTTTTAGTAGTTAAATCCTGGTATAATCACTCAATACTGATGTGCTGGAAAATATTTCTGGGTTCAGACTTAAGGGGAATGAGAATGATTTGTTGTTCAAGTTGACCAAAGAGGAAGCTACAATTGGTGGACAAGAAAACTGCTCCATATTGATAAGGACCAAGTCCAGGATTTTATCTCCCCTGATTGGGGTAAGAACTAACTGCTCCAGAGAGTTTGTTGTAATGAAGTCCAGAATTTCTGGCCATACATGTTTGAGGATGTATACATCTGCAGTTAATGGAGGACTAGTTGAGGTCTCCTTGGAGATAGGTGTTTGTCTTTCATACTGTCTGGGTAGGAGGGCATAGAGGGGATCCAGTAGTTAGCCATGAAGTGACAAAGGGTTTTTGTTAATAGCAGTTTGAATGTGGAGGACTTCAAGGTCATTTCATTGTCTAATGAGTTCAGAGGTACATTTTATTTTTAAGAATATGGAGGCACCACTGTCTTTAGTGCATTCATCTAATATGGTGAGCCTGAAGGCATGGTAGACATTGCAACCCTTCACCTATAGGGTAATCTCACTTATATTAAACCATGTCTCTGCGATGATGCATATATCAGTATTATAGGATCATAGTAAGTTACTAGGCTAATGGCCCTAGGGCCCTTGCAAGTCTAGCCAAGTTCTACCCTTATTTCCACAATCAGCACCTAGTGCCCCTGTCCAAGAGGGACACAGGTGGAACCCCTGGAGTGAATTTATGGTTACTCATCCAATTGTCCAGATTACATTTGAAGAGGGCCAAAGAGGCGATCTGTCTGACATGAAGTCAGAGTCTGTTCCAAAGGTGTGATTACCTCTGGGAGACTGATCTCTCCCTCCAGCAGGTTCTATTAATGTCACATACCAGGTTAAGGTCTTTAAGGAGAGTAACCCGTGTACCATTTGACTTGCAGATATTCAACATTTCCAGTAAAGCTGGCTCAGAGATTGCATTATATGCAAGGCAGAGATCACCTCTGAGTAGTCTGTATGAAACAGAATAAAAAGACAGTTATTTCAGATGATCCACATAGGACAAATGGTGAAGACCTTGAATTTTCCTTGTGAGGAATCTTTGTGGTCTCTCCAATTGCTGCAGATGCTTGGAAAGGTACATAGCAAAAGGGGCATTGTACTTAATTATTGGCCTAATGAGGGAAGACTACAGGGAGGTTATAACTTCTTTTTTCAGTGGCAATGCCCTTACTTATGGGAAGGGCAATATAGCATGCCCTTCTTACCAAGACCCAAACCAAATTAACTTACTGCATATCCATAAATCAAATGGGTCTAGGGATATCCATTCTAGGGACTTAAATATGGCCTGTAACTTAAAAAGGGCATGCTGGAGGGAAAGTTTTACTACCAGCGACTACCACATCTTTGGATCAGGCTACCAATTCATGCGAAATAGAGCACCTTTCTGACACTGTTCAAGAGGAATGTGGATGAGTGGATAGGGCACTGTAAATTCTTACTAGGAATAGTGCTCACAACCCTCCTGGACATAGGCAGTCATCAATAAATGCAATCTTGACTACTGACTAGTACCTCTATGGTATTGCATTAGGTTGAACAGCTAGGCTTAAAATGACCCCTGGATCGATAGCCTAGTAATCTCTTATGATCCTACCACTGTGGGGACATGGTTGTCACTCGCCCTCTCTAGTATAGATGATGAACTGGTGGGGTAATTTGTTTATATGCTTTATTACATAGAAACTGTCAGGGAAATGCATAGTAGTAATATGCATGCTTAGTACATTATAGGCCTAAAAAGAGTTAATACATTTATTCTGTTCATGCTGCATGAATCTGCTAGAGACATTTCAATTCGGTTTATGTCATGAAAAAAGTATGCGCAGCTGTGATTCTGCTTATGCCGTGAAACTTAATAAAGAGACATTTACTCCTGTTTATGCCATGTGAAAATGACCAGCTGCAGGAGAACACTGATAAGTAATACAATAGATGTTTGGAGAACTTAGCCGTAGTTAGCCTTGCTTGTGCTAAAGCAGGAAGAAACCTTGAATAACAGATAAAATGTAGCACATGTATTAGAACTATACAATGAAAGAATTAAGTAATGAAAGAAGTCTTAAGAATAAGGCCTAAGGACAAGCAGGATGTTTTTCAGGTTGTTTTTCTCAAATGTTTTTGCAAATCTAGATGTGTCAGCAGGAAGTCTGAAGTAACATTATCTATGTAGTATGTAGAAAATTGTGTCTGGCTACATCAGAAGTGATAGCAACTTTATCTGTGTGGCATTGTAGAAAACTGTATAAAAATGGCATATTGCACACTAACAATTTAGACAAACCTTGTATCTACATGTTTTTGTCTCCTTGTGGCAAGAATAAAGGAAAGCTTTGCTTGAACCTCACGTGCATTGGTCTTTGAAGTGTTTTCCTTTGACAAATTGGTCCTTCGAGCCAGAATCCCTCGCTTCACCTCAGATCAGACAGGCCAGGTGGTTGAAACTGTACGTGGAAGAAACCAAATTGATTCTTCTTACATGAAAAGTCCTCCAACTGAATTGTCATTCAAAAGAGGCCAGCCACTTTCTGATCTGCGACTGAAGGACGGGTTTCCACAAATCAGGTGATCAATCATGTAGGTTCAGGTAAGGTGAATCTACTTTTTTTTCTGTTTTAGATCAGGGACTAGAGATGTATTGTTTCTGTTAGGACTGTTTTTACAGGTCAGGGACAGAAAAGATTACTGTCTTGTCATAGATCAGGAGAAACAGATTAAGTAGGTAGGCAGTCATTTTGAAGAGACTATAACAAAATCCATGGTACCACGTTAAAAACTAAGAGAGGTTACGTAACAATCAAAGGTAGAACAAAATGGGTAATAATTGCATAAAAAGACCCCAAAGTCCACTGTTAACAGAAGACGCAAAATACATGCAGTCATAGCGAGCTGACAATATTAAATATTATTCAAAATGGGTTAATAAGTATGAGTTCGACAGAAAATTAGAAAAATCCTGACTTGTCAAACTTATTAAACAGCTCAAAACTGATTCTAAAGGTCGGATAAAAAATCAACGTCATTTAGGAATCCTTCAGGCACACAGGTGGCTTGAGGAAATAAACCGTAGGGAACAAAAGAACAAAAATTCAAAAGCAATGTTTTTAGACAAAGAGGATAATAACCTAGTAATGGCATCAGCACCTCTGGCACCCTCACCCCCTTTGCCAGAATATGAAGCAAATGAACAGGTTAGTCCACCTCCACTATATCCTGTAGTCACTGAAAATAGAAACATTGTAAAAATGAAACCGTTTATTAGAGATCCCATCGAGACCAGGTCTCGAACAAGGGCAGCTAACTCAGATGAGAGCATTGAGCTGAGACAAATGGTTAGTAATTTACGATCTATGAGTACAGAAGAAATATGCCCACTTATAGAAGTACCCAATCCTCAGGCAGGGCAAGATGGTCAGGACCCAACTATTTTAATGTATAGACCATGTACTCTGGAAGATATCCGGAAAGCCACAGAGGGAATTCCCCATCCAAAAGTTAATTTTAGAAAATTCTTAGAAGGTTTACAAGGAATGAGGTTAACTTATAACCTAAACGGAGAAGAGGTAGAAAAAGTAGTATGACAAATTGTGGGGCCAGATTAGTATATGATTAGTGGCAACTGGAATCCCCGTGACGCTGCACAGAGATCCCTTCCACATAGCAGCACAGAATTAGACAACAGAGTAAAAGGTCTTACAGACCACATCTCTGAAAAATGGAAACCTAGGGCAGACTGGACTTGCATTAATCAATGCGTCCAACAAGAAGGTGAAACTGTTGACCGTTATTATGCCAGATTTATAGAATGTTTTAATAGCCACTGTGGAATGAAGGTTCCAGAAGATCAAACACAAGATTCCTCATATGAACAGCAGTTAAAGAATGCATTTTTAAAGGGCAGTATTGCACCTATAAGCTGTTTCATTACGAAACACATGGTAGACCATCGTACAAGTAGGTTACAGTCATTACTCGAATATGCTAGGCATGCCGAAAGACATTTTAACAGCAAAAAGAAAAAGAAAGCTCAAGTATTTTCTGCAGAAGATGGAGCAGAAGTTTATGTAGTACAGTCCGGGAAAAAGGGCAAGAAAAATGCCCAGGGAAACAAACAATCTGATCAGCGATCAGAAGACTTTGAAGGGCTAAAGAAAAGGGGAGAATGTTTCAAATGCGGTAAAAAGGGACACATGGCAAGGTATTGCAAGAAAAATAAGAAGGCAGCGATGGAAGATAGAAATGTGGAAGGTGAGGACTGACTATATGAAAGTCAAGAATCACTAGAAGGAGTTAATAGAGAAAGGACAAATGAGAATGTGACAGAGAGAGTAGAGGAAATGCAAGAAGTTACTGATAATGAAGAAAATGAAATATTAGACTTAGATTTATTGAGCCTGGAGCTCTATTTAGCAGACACAAAATCAGAAATTGTACTCTTGGTAGAAGGGAGGGAGGTCAAATTTCTGTGTGACTCAGGGGCATCACAGACCCTGATACACACATCCAAACTGCCAGAAAACATGGAGTGACCTGATTACATATTAGTAAAAGCAGCCAATGGACAGCTGTATCGGGAGCCCCTCTTCTGTAATATTGCAATAACAGATCCAGTTTCAGGACTGACTCAGAAAAGCAAAGTTGTTGTTTCTGCAAAATGCCCAGTAAACCTTTTGGGCAGAGACCTCATGCAGCTATTTAGTATAGCAGTAGTCCCAACCATGCAGGGTATGGAAGCACAAAGACAAATTGATACTTTTGCAGTGCAATCGGAGGGTGAAATGTCTTATTGGTACAGCCAGGACTTGGTTACGACTGGTCCAGGGACTGTGACCAAAGAGTTAATGAATGTAGCTATCAGCAAATTCCCCTCCCTTGGCATTGATAAACAACACTTGTTGCACTGTACCCTGTATTATTGTAACACTCCAGGACCTGATAAGGAATATGAGCAAAAGTTGTTTAAAAATCATGCAAACAGACTGATATTGCGTAATCTATACTGGGACACAGAAGGGAACAGTGTAGCTAGCTGTTCATTGCCCCAGGAATTCCTTACACTTTATAAATCTAATCAATTACCACATGTTAGCCTAACCAAAAACAGAAATGTAAAATGGGCAGACCTAGGAGAAAAAGTCACGAGATGGGAGAAACAGACAGAACTAGAACTGTCAGAGCAGGGAATACAAATACTGAATTGGATAACTCAGACCAACCCAGCTGTACACTTGCAGTCAGGCAAGGACAGCTGATTAGCACTCCTGTTAGAGGAGAAAGAAAGTGCCTTATAAAGTATACCAGAAACTCTCTGGTTGACAGGGAAATCAGACGTAGGACTTATTCGTACAGCAGGACCAGTTACTACTGCGCCAAAGTCAGCACTTAGACCACAAAAAAGACAGTATCCCTTAAGAAAAGATGTAGAGGCAGGAATCAAACCTATCATAGCAGCTTTACTTAAGGAAGGGGTATTGGTGGAATCTCCTGATTCACCATGTAACACACCCTTATTTCCAGTTAAAAAGGCTAATGGAGAATGGCGTATGGTCCAAGATTTGCAAGCTGTAAATGACGCAGTAATATCAAGGGCACCTACAGTGCCAGATCCACACACCATGTTGAATGATTTAAAACCTCAACAAAAGTATTTTTCTGTGGTAGATATCAGCAATGCATTCTTTTCGATACAGATACACCCTGACAGCCAGTATTGGTTTGCATTTACATTTCAGGGGAAAAGGTATACATATACGTGACTGCCACAGGGATATTGTGAAAGTCCAACAATATTCTCACAAGAAATGGCAAGCAACTTGGCGGGATTCACCCCACCAAGAGGCAGTCAGATTTTACTTTATGTTGATGACATCTTGCTGGTAGCCCCCACCCAGCAAGATTGTAGGGAAGATACCATAGCGCTATTACGATTTTTAGCCACTGAAGGACATAAGGTAAACAAAAGTAAACTGCAGCTTTGGAAAAAACAAGTTAAATACTTTGGATATGTAATATCCAAGGAGGGTAGAACATTAGATGAGGACAAAAAAGTAACAATTTTGCAAGCACCAAAACCCACTACCAAGAAGGAAATGATGTCCTTTCTGGGTACAACTAATCTTTGCCGGAGTTATTTCAAACTATGCTTTGGAATCTGCACCTCTGACTGACCTTATATACAAAAAACCTATGGCAGCACAAGATTTATTACAGTTGACACCATAGGCAGAATCAGCCTTCTGTAAACTGAAACACTTAATAGCGACCTCATTAGTTCTAGGATTACCAAACTACCATAAATGTTTTTTCCAAACTGTAGATTGTAAGCAAGGTTATATGACGTCAGTGTTGACACAACAGCAAGGGGATAAGCAATGCCCCATTGCTTACTATTCATCACTACTAGATCCAGTGGCACGGTCCTTACCCCACTGTGTACAAGTAGTAGTTGCAGCTGCAATGGCAGTACAGGCTTCAGCCTCAGTAGTCCTATTCCACCCTCTCACTTTGAGAGTGCCTCATGCAGTCACGATTATTTTACTGCAAGAGAAAGTAGCATATCTTTCCCCTGCTAGGCATCTTTCCTGTATGACCATATTGTTGAGTCAGCCTCATATGAAAATTGAGCGATGCATGACTTTAAACTCTTCTACCTTGCTCCCAACTCCTGCAGATGGCACACCACACCGCTGCCTGCAGGTAATTGAGCAAAAGACTCTACCCAGAAAAGATCTCACGGATGTCCCCTTGGATGATGCCGAGGTGACATACTACATGGATGGTTCGTGCAAAAGGGGTCTTGCAAGACAGAACCTAGTAGGATATGCAGTAGTCTCTGATACTGAGATTGTAGAAGCAAAATCTTTACCACACAACTTATCTGCACAGGCAGCAGAACTGATAGCCCTGACACGGGCATGTACCTTAGCAAAAGGAAAATGTGTAAATATTTTTACTGACAGCCAGTACGCTTTTTCTACTGTACATGTTTTTGCACAACAGTGGAAAAACCGAGGAATGATAACATCTACTGGCAAACCTATAAATCATGCACAGTTTATTTTAAATTTGTTAGAGTCTATTCAGTTACCTCGGAAAGTAGCTATTTGTAAATGCACAGCTCACACCAAGCAACAAGATAGAATTTCAAAAGGTAATGCAAGAGCTGATACAGCTGCAAAACAAGCAGCTTCTGAAGTTTTTCTTTCTGATGAGGAATTACAACCCTCTGAAACTTTAGATGTAGACATGTTAAAAACAATGCAGACACTTACTATACAAACTGAAAAACAATGATGGACAAAATGAGGAGCAATCCTCAAAAAGGGGCTGTACATCTCTAAAGAGGGAAAACCGATACTACCCTCTAATTTGTTTAGATATGCAGCTTTGTTGAGCCATGGGCAGTGCCATGTCTCAACAGGGTGGATGGTACAGCTAGTAAACAAAGTGTTCACAACGTATGGATTTACAAACTACTCTAAAAAATTCTGCTTGATGTGTCAAATTTGTAACACACATCATGCACACGGGGTGATAAAGCCCAAGCAAGGGAGCTTCCCTACACCACCATATCCGTTTCACACTGTCTGTATGGATTTCATAGAATTGAACAAATGTAGATATGTTTTCCAGATGGGTGGAAGCTTTCCCAACCAGAAATCTAGATGCAGCTACGGTGGCGAAAGTGCTTGTCAAAGAAATAATTCTTAGATTTGGAATACTGGAAAAAATCTACAAGGGCACACATTTTGTAAACCAGACCATACAGCAGTTAAGTAAATATTTTGGTATTTTTTTAAAGAATCATTGTGCATATCATCTAAAGTCTGCAGGGCTAGTTGAGAGGCACAATGGTATACTGAAAAGTAATTTGAGAAAACTAATAACTGAGACAGGTAAAACCTGGATATACTGTTTACCCCTGGCACTGTTGAGCATGAGAACTGTCCCTACAGCAAAAGGGTTAACTCCATTTGAGAAGCTGTACGGGGGGGCATATTATACACCTCAGTGGAAACCTCTCATGTCATCAGACCAGGAAGCTGATTTCACGTTAGCAGAGTATATGAGGAAATTATTAAATTCTAGACATTTGCTGCAGTCTGTTTCTGTTTCAGATCAAAGACAAACCGAAACATCGGAAGCTGCAGTCGTGCCCGGAAATTGGATCTGGGTGAAGATCATAAAGAAGAAGAAGAATTGGGCATCGCCAAAGTGGGAAGGTCCCTATCAGGTGCTTCTTTCAACACCCACTGCAGTCAAGATAGCGGAGAGGGTGTCGTGGATACATCTGACGCACTGCAAGCTGGTGAAGAATTTTGAGTTGGACAAAAACCTTACCTCTCCATCGGGACCTTAAGCACAAAAGTCTGGCTACAAAGGGGGGGGTGGTCAGGTCAATAGGAACTGATCCGTCTCAAACTCAGTGAACCAATCATCGGTGCTAAAGGTCCTATAGGGCAGAGAGTAAGATCACATGTCCAAAAAAGTGAAATGAATGAATCAAGCAAAATCCAGATACACCCACTTGGAAGAATCGAAGAGAACAGAAAGGCAGGACAATCATTTCTACAGAAGTATTACATGATCATCCTATTGACTATACTGATAACAATAATCTTTTTGTTGTGGCCATTTCTTTTTTCGGCCACACAAGTAGAACTGAATAAGCGTGCAGATTGGCACCCGAACTTTAAAACCTATCAGGCAATCAAATATGTGTATGCTAAAACTTTTAATGTTTCGAATTGCTGGGTTTGCACAGCCCTACCAACAGCATATGGGGGGTTACTATTAACCTCAGTTCCCCTCGGGGCTAATGAGACCTGGGAAAACCTGATTCATGATACATCGAATGTTATGTCAAGAGATAAATTAGCATTACAGTTGTCTATTCTGCAAAAGGCAACAGTGTGTTTTTATAAAAATGATATAGTCAAGGTGGGGTGGAGCTATTGTAATGTGACAGTTCCTTATAGATGCTACACTAAAACAAATAACATCGGATCCTATTGCAATACGAGCTATGATTCATTTGTTGAACTAATGCATAAGACAATCGGAGAAATAAAACATGATGCTGTCCTATACAAACAACTATCTGTAATTGACAGAAAAATGTTTCATGCAGGACAAGGTTATGTTTACAGTAAAGTTACTACTAAAGTAGAAGACTGTTACTTTCTATGCGGAAGAAAAGCATATAAATGGCTACCAGAAAACTGGTCTGCTAGCTGTTTCTTGGGGTACTAGTTCCGGCCAAACGACACACAGCAGTTTTACCTCAAGGGAAAATCCGAAATGTTCAAGAAATCAAGAAGCCTGTTAATCCAGTAGGACGGATCGATGCACCCTGGAAATACCATCATGATTTAGGCCCAGGGAATAACAACGGACTGGCGCACATGGACTTGAGTGACACTGTCATATCTTGGGCAGGCATACTACCAGCATATGGAGCATCAAAATCAATTTGGGAACTGAGAACACTGTCTAAACTTCTCAAAATAATGAGTAATGCAACTTTTTCTGCCCTCGAACTAGTAACCAATGAACTGACAACCATGAGAACTGTTGTGCTTCAAAATCGCATGGCTCTCGACTTCACCCTAGCGGCGAAAGGAGGTACTTGCACTTTAATCCAGGAGGAATGCTGTTCTTATATTCCTGACTACAGGCACGAGATAGACAACCACCTCGAGGTGATTCAGCAGGTATCGGACATGACCAAACCAGGACCAAACCCATTAATGAACTTTTTTTAAAAACTGTTTCGAGGTTGGGGTAGCATCCTAATGAGCATTCTGATTGCCATCTGTGTAGGGATAGCTTTGCTGATGGTGTGTGGGTGCTGTCTGCTCCCCTGTATGAAAGGACTGATAAAAAATATTGCAGACACTTCGGTTTCAGAAACCTTATACCATGATGCTGAAGTCGAAGAATTGCTCAAAGACTGAAAACTTTTTTTACAAGCCTAAACTGAATGACTCTTTAACTGCAAATCCTAGAAAGGAAAAGGTTAAGGGAAGAAAAACTGTTTATGCTTGTTTTAAAAGTTGAATAATGTATTAAAACAAGGGAAATGTCAGGGAAATGCATAACAGTAATATGCATGCTTAGTACATTATAGGCCTAAAAAGAGTTAATACATTTATTCTGTTCATGTTGCATGAATCTGCTAGAGACATTTCAATTCTGTTTATGTCATGAAAAAAGTATGCGCAGCTGTGATTCTGCTTATGCCATGAAACTTAATAAAGAGACATTTATTCCTGTTTATGCCATGTGAAAATGACCAGCTGCAAGAGAACACTGATAAGTAATACAATAGATGTTTGGAGAACTTAGCCGTAGTTAGCCTTGCTTGTGCTAAAGCAGGAAGAAACCTTGAATAACAGATAAAATTTAGCACATGTATTAGAACTATACAATGAAATAATTAAGTAATGAAAGAAGTCTTAAGAATAAGGCCCAAGAACAAGCAGGATGTTTTTCAGTTTGTTTTTCTCAAATGTTTTTGCAAATCTAGATGTGTCAGCAGGAAGTCCGAAGTAACATTATCTATGTAGTATGTAGAAAATTGTGTCCGGCTATGTCAGTAGTGATAGCAACTGTATCTGTGTGGCATTGTAGAAAACTGTATAAGAATGGCATATTGCACACTAACAATTTAGACAAACCTTGTATCTACATGTTTTTGTCTCCTTGCGGCAAGAATAAAGGAAAGCTTTGCTTGAACCTCACGTGCATTGGTCTTTGAAGTGTTTTCCTTTCACAGAAACACATCAGGATGGATAGCAGCATTACAAAATATAAATGAACTGATTAACTGATAGACTACACAGACGTACATGCTTACATCTCAACAGCTTAATACAAAATGGCAGTCACACGTGCTCAGTATTTATACATATGTGCAAGCCCCTAGAGAGCTTCTTAAAGCTATACACGCATATTGATCTACATCCTCCCTCATAAATAGATTGCCCTCAATGAAATTACATTGGTATAAGACATGAAATAATATAGACATTAGAAGAAAACACAACGTTCATGTCCAAGTTGCTGTGTATCTGTAACATGGTCTGGAAATGATCTTGTAATATAGTAATCAGAACTGGGTTTAGCAACAGGGACAGTCTTCAGTGAACAACTCATATTAGGAATTTCAGGATTCATCTCAGTAACAGGGATATTTACTGGGATGTCCTCTGGAACTGGAATGCTGGATAACTCACTCTGAGATAAAGAGTCTTTTCACAGGCTAAGTGCTGTGGTACAGGTTTGGACACCGGCATCAAATGTTTCCAATTCCACCTAAACTCTACTCCTTGTGATTCCACAATATATGATATTGGCTCTGGTCAAACACTTTTCACGACTCCAGTCTGATCATAACCTTTACACATTTGCATTCGCACTGTCTCTTCCTCACATAATGGATTGAGTGGTTTGCTGGACTTGTCGTAATAAGACATCTGGGATAGGCATCTCTTTAACAGATGGGCTATCACAGATCTGTTATTCTGAGCACTTGGAACCAGTAAACTACTGCTGACTGGTAATGTGGTTCTGGTTTGTCTCGACAGAAATCTCTTGGCATGTAAACTGAAATGTTTATCACAAGGAACATTTCTGAGATTCAAGAGATACAGGAAAATATCACTATTATCTCATTTTGACTTATCTAGTAACTGTTTTGTAACTTTGAACTGCATGTTTTGCCAAACCATTTGACTGCAGGTACTCAGGACAACTTGTAATATGGATAAAGTCCCACTCTTCAGTGAATCTTTTGAATTTCTGGCTAGTAAACTATGTGCCTTTGTCAGAAATAACTTTGTGCGTACTACCATGCACTGCAAAATGATGATTCATCTTAGCAATGATAGTACCGGATGCTAGATTAGGAAGTAGGTCAGTCTTGAACCATTTAGAATAAGAGTCTACTAACACCAAGTAATGTTGACCATTCCATTTGAAAATGTCAGTGGCTACTGTCGACCAAGGCGGTTCATGAATCTGATTTAGCTGATGTGGTTTGTATTATTACATACAGAACAAGAAGAAAGTACTCCCTTGTGACATAGAAGGCCAAAATACTAGTCCTCTTGCCCTCCTTATGGTAGAATCAGCTCTTGATTGGCCATGATGCAAGGTAGCAATATACTCTGATTGCAAGGACTTTGGAACAATTACTTTTGGGACTTTCATGACAATACCATTATCAGACAAAAATATCTTCTCTGTAAGGAAAATAGGGTTGCACTGCTTGAGGTAAACTAGATTGCTTTTACGGCCATCCTTGATTGATAAAGTGGTTGAGCTTATGTAGAACATGATCTGAGGCAGTGTGATTTCTAAGCTCATCAGGATGTGCGGAAGGAAAAATTCTCACTTCCACGACTTCAAAATCAATTTGCTCATTCTCATGCTGTTCAGTGGTATTTCTGTTAGATCTGGATAATGTACCAGCAAGATAAAGAAGTTTGCCTTTTGAGAAGATAAGATTGAAACTGTACTTCTGCAATCTCAACATCATGCATTGTAGTCTGGCTGGAGCTATATGCAGAGGCTTTCTCAAAATAGTGACTAGAGGTTGGTGGTCTTTTACGATCTGGATAAGTCTACCATAAATATAATCATGGAACTTAGAACATGCAAATACTATTGCCAAGAGCTCTTTCTCTATCTGAGCCTACTACATTTCAGTTTGGGTTAGAGTTCTGGATGCATAGGCAACAGATTGACCCCCTTTAGAATGATTACACCAAGAACAAAGTACAAAGCATCTCAGGAAAGAGTAACTGATTTGTGAACATCATAGTATCTGAGATTTGGTGGACTGGTACTTTTCTGTTTCGGGACATCAAATGCTCTCTGGTGCTGTTCCAACGATGACCACGTAAATCTTTAAATGTCAGCTGTCAAAGCAGTGCTACTAGTTGCCTTAAGTCTGGAATGAACTTAGCTAGTTAACCATGATAGATAGTTAACCATTCCAAGAAATCGTTGAAGGGCTTTAACATTGTCTGGAGCTGGCATCTCAAGAATAGCTGTTTGCTTAGAAGGGTCTGACCGTAAGCCTGAACTGGTAAACAAATGAACAACATAAGTAACTTCTCGTAACCTAAACTTGCACTTCTGAGGATTCAGCTTAAGACTCACTTCATGTGCTCTTTCCAGAGCTTTCTTGAGGCTTTTGTCAAGCTCTGCTTCACCATTACCTTCTAATAAAAGATTGTCTACTATAATAGCACAAGGTTACCCAGAAAAAATTAGCTCCATTGCACGCTGAAAGACTTCCATGGCACAATTTATCCCAAATGTCATTCTCATAAATCTGTTCCTGCCAAAAGGAGTACTGAATGTAGTTGGCAACGAGGATTTCTTGTCAAGCAAATTTTGCCAAAATGAGCTCTTTGAATCTAACAGATAAAACAGTGGCATTTGGCATCTGTGGTGCAACTTGTTTGACTGTATGCATTGGATGATGGTGTCTTTTTGGTGCTTTGCTCCAATCTCATGGATCAATACATATTCTGATATGATCTGACCTTTTCTTATGAGCTACCACCATGGAGGATACCCATTCAGTAGGTTTTTCAACTGGACAAATTACACCTTGTTGCACTATTTTATCTAGCATAGCTACTGGAACTTTCTGGGCTGGCCTGACAACTGGGCTGACATCAGGGTCTAACTTCATGGAATATACAACTGGAAGCTTGCGTACTTTGTCTTGAAAAAGATCAGCATAGGTAGATAAATTATACTGGGCAAAATTAGAACAGTGGTCTTTCAAACTAACATGATGGACTTACTTATTGAATGAAATCAGTCCCATTTTCAAACTGTCTCTGAGCCCTAATATTGACTGTATGTGTCTCTCTTGAAAACATAAAATAACAAATCATAGCTTCTCCCAGCAGAGCAACCTGAAAGTACTACTGAGCCTTCAGTTTGAATCTCATCACCACCATAAACAATAAGCTTCACACACTTTGCCAAATTAAACTTCTCATCAGCACGTACTCTAGCAAATATTTCTGCATACATAACATTGCACTTTGAATCTGTGTCGACTTTGAGCTCTTTGGGTTTTCCATTTATCTGAACAGTACAAAATAGTTCATTCTTCGCCTTAAAAAACTCCAGCTATACTCTGTCACATATCGTCTACTCAGAGGCGATCTTTGCTTAACATACAAGGCCATGTCAAACCCAGAGCTGTTGGACATACTACACTTAAAGAAATCTCAATCCCTCAGAGCCACACGCTCCAGGGATCTAAACCTTGTCATCACAATAAACAAAACATGCTGGAGGGATAGGTTCCTGACCCAGAGACTCCCCAGACTCTGGAATAGATTGCCCATACATGTCAAGCAGAGTGCCTCTTTGGTCCTCTTCAAAAGGAACCTTGACGATTGGATGGGAGAAAGGAAATTCACCCCGGGGGTCACGTCAGTCGCCCTGCTAGACACGGGTCCAGGGAGGTAAATAGTGTGGGAAGAAATAGCCAGGGAATTGCTATGGCTAGGCTTGTATAGGCCCTAGGGCTGATAGCCTAGTACCAAACTATCAACCTATGAACCTATGAACCCATAAATCTACTACATTGACTGTTTTAAGAAGCACTGACCCACCAGCAACATACAAAATAGGGTCACCATTTTCTAATTGATCAACTTGTTTCTTTGAATGTTCCCTTTTAACAAAAAAATGTGTCCCTTTTGATTTACAAAACCTTTTGAAATGATTTCACTTATTAATTGCTGAACAAAAGCTAAACATTTTTCTCCTTTAGGCTCATAACTTCCACCACAGTTATGACAGCCGACAATAAAATCAGGTGGGGACTCACTCTTATGCTTCACTGAGACTGTGCATACTCTGGAATTTGCTAGAAAGCTATGGCATTTCTCAGGGACTGTTGCAGAGTTTGCAGTTGCTGCCATGTGCTTGGGCATATTTCTTTTAACCATGTGCTGCATACTATCAACATTGGCTTTACTGCAGTATCTTCCAAAGTCACTTTCATTTGTAAGCATGCATTTCTCATTTGTAAGCATATTTGTGTGCTTTTCTGTGAGCTCATATATCTGACAAATTTCAATGTCCTTATTCAAAGTTAAATCACTGTCACGAAGCAAAATCTTACTCACAGCATCATCCTCAATAACATACACAAGTCAGTCTTTTATCAACTCATCCCTTAAATCACCAAATCTGCATGTTTTCGCCTTGTTTCTCAAATTACTTATATATGCTGCAAATGTTTCACCAGGCTTTTGATCCCTTGAGTAAAATAAGTGTCTTTCCATTGTAACATTTTTTGGGGGTTACTCATTCTCTAATTTTACATTCTAAGCACTTGGGGTCCTCCCTTGACTCAGCAGGTACAGCTACATGATGGTTTTCACCCTGTCATGCAAAGACAGCAGGTGCATACACAAATTAACATTCTCTTTCTTTTCTATGGCTTCTGAACAAGCTAATTAAGCAGAATAAATGCCTTTGTGCAGTCACCTTTATCAGAAAATGCAGCCTGTATGAAAATATCTTATTGTTGCTCAAGCACTCCCCAGTTTTCTGCAACAGTACTGTCAAACACAAGTGTATAAATAAATGTGTGTACTGTGTGTGTGTGTATGTATGTATGTATGTATGTGTATATATATATATATATATATATATATATATATATATCATATATAGACTACTATGTTACTAAAATTTAATAAATTGTTTTCTAGTCCAGAGGAGCTTTTCTCCCTGGGTCTCTGCTGAAAATGAGCCAAAAGCTCAGCCAGACTAACCCGGTTAACAAATGTAAAATAAATAATAATAAAATATATATATATATATATATATATATATATATATATATATATATATATATATATATTTATATGGTTTCACTTCAGAATCCTGAAATATCACAATCCTGAACTTCATAATCCTGAAGGTCAAAATCCACAAAATATCAGAGATTTGGGATGCATAATGAGGCTTAAAAAGGCCCCTGTGTTCGTTGTTATAGTAAACACCTATGAACCTATACCATCCTCTATATCAAAATCTCATCTCTATAAGGAAAATACTGCTGCATATCTAGCAGTAAACAAAGTGGTTTTGCAGGCCATCCTTGACTGATAAAATAGTTCAGCTTCTGGAAAACTGGATCTGAAGCTGTGTGATTTATGAGCTCATCAAGATGTGTTAAAGAAACATTTCTGATTTCTATGTCTTAAAAATCAGCTTTCTCATTGTCATGTGTATCAGTGGTTTGTCTGGGTGCTCTAGATAGAGTATCAGCAAGATTAAGAAGTTTGCCTTTTCCGTAAACCATATTGAAATTGTACTTTGTCAATCTTAACATCATGTGTTACAATCTAGCTGGAACTGTATGCTTTGGTTTTCTCAAAATAGTAACCAGAGGTTGGTGATCAGTCTCAATCTGGATTGGTCAACCATAAATATAATCAATGAACTTTGAACAAACAAATACTATTGGCAAAAGCTGTTTTTCTTTTGTGTGTACTGCATCTCATTTTGGGTTAGAGTTCTAGATGTATAGGCTACTTGTCTGGCCTCTTGAAGAATGACTGTACCAAGACTATATTTTGAAGGATGACAGGAAAGAGTTACAGGTTTGTGAACATCATAACATCTCAAAGTGTGTGGACTGGCAATTTTCTTAAGTAACTTCTTGTAGCCTGAATTTACATTTCTAAGGATTCAGTATAAGATTCACCTCATGAGTACGATCTAGAACTTTATTGAGGTTTCTATCATGTTTGACTTCACCATTACCTCTGACAAGAATATAATCTACTGTAACTGTATATGGGTAGCCTGAAAAAAAAATGCTCCATTGCACGTTGGAAGACTTCACTGGCAGAATGGCATTCAAAAAAATCTGTGCCTTCCAAATGGTGTACTGAAAGTGGATAGCAAGGAAGATTTTCGATCAAGCAAAATTTGCCAAAATGAACTTTTTGCATCTAAGAGAAAAAACAGTGGTGTTTGGCATGTGAACAGTGACTTCTGCAACTGTTTGCTTGGGTGATGAGGTCATTTAAATATTCAAATGTCATCTGAGCTTTTGTTTTTCTACTGCATAAATTAATCCTAAATGCACCATTCTGTCTAGCTCTGTTTTTACTTTTCCCTGTATTGCTACTGGAACTTTCTGTGCTGGTCTGACAACTGGGCTTTCCTTGTGGTCTAACTGTAGTATCCGGGCTGGTAATGTTGTTATTGTACTGTAGGGGCGCTGTGGGGAATTCAACATGTAGTGTTGGTTCTATATTCTCTGGTAACTTGTTGCTTCCGGTGTATAGATGACTTGCAGAAGTTGTGAACATGTAGCATGGGTGCGCACCTGAAGGCTTAATAAAGAAAGGGCCTTACAACTCCATGAACCGTGTGGTCTCCCTTATTTATCCAGGATATTACATATTGGGGATGAGGATGGGATGCCTCCGAGTCCGCTGCGAGTAAACCGGTGGGGTGCAGTTAATGTCGGACGACGAAGAGACGGGGCCTACCGGAGTTATGTCTGGTTCCATGTTGGGGTCATTGGTGGCATACGACTGTCAGACACAGACCTGGGAAGAGTATTGTGAAGTGTTGCAACATTTTTTTTGAAGCAAACCAAAAATTTTTT